>NC_091752.1:30111665-30284165 GCF_043380555.1 Nothobranchius furzeri
GTGAAAAAAAACGTAATGAGAGCGGCTTCGATTGCAATAAAAAGCAATTGAAAGTGTCTTACCGGAGTATTTCTTTTATCCAATGGCACCATCTAGTGGCTGGCAAGCGTATCACACAAAACCGTTGTTCCTCAGTTTTTTTAAGATGTCGACTTCTCGTTTCTGTTTATAAATGTGCTTCTGTAGCCGACAAACAGAGCTAAACACGTTCTTTTACGAGTATTGTTCTCATGTCATGTTGTGTTTTCATATATTTATATTTTAGAGACTTTCTTGTCTGTGAAAAGTTCATCAACTCTGCATCAGCCGAGTTATTCTTTAAATGTGAAGCGTCTAAGCGGAAGTCTAATGCCACTGGTTAGTTCCGGTCGGTGCTCAGATTGCTATTGCTTGGAGCTCTGCCGGGCAGGGGGCGTGCTTAGCAAAAACAAACAAACAAACAAAAAAGACGTATTGCTTATATTATATCACAGTACATGATAAGATAATCACTTTTAAGGATTTCTGACAAATCATACATAATTTCTGAAAGAGGAAAACTCTGGAAAGCCGCTTTAAGTCCAACTTAAACAGAAGTCCGCGGCAGCGTAGAGACCACCGCCATACCCCCTTTATATCTCTATTACGTAATCTTTTGTAAACGGACACGATTGCGTCTCATAACTGCCTCGGACTGGCCACTTATAAATGACCTAAGGCTCCCTGAGTGTTGCGGCAAATTGGCGGCATTGTTTTCTGAAAGAGGCTTGTGAGATCAAAGGCCAAATTATGTATTCTTAAACCCAAGTGTTAAATTTCCCACCCAAACAAGCTGATGCAAAGGTAGCGGGAAGCTATAGTTGTGCTTATACCTAAGAGTGAACAAATATTCTTCCTACAATAGGCTAAATTATTAAACACGTTCAAAGTGCTACTCATTCTGTTTGATGTCTTAAGCACAGCAAAAACTAAACTCCAGCCACATTGTTGATTTCCTGGCAGCATTATTTTTTTTCCGTTTGAAATGATCATGTGCATGCAAATGCACTGAGGAATGCATTATGTGATTCAGCTGTTTCTGTTAATTAAAACATTATGACAGGAAGCAGTAATGAAAGACACACTTCTCATCATTCTGCGTGCTATGCCACAGGTGTGGTCATTAAAGCCTCACATCATTGCAAACAGACGAGCATCACTCTAGCAGCAATAATTTCATACCTGCCCAGCTTTTTTTCCCCATTCACATCTTCACACCTCATCTGCTGGCTGAAGTTTCACGGTTATAACATCTGTTGCCTGTGGTGATTAGATTTCAAACCCAATTGAAGAACCATAAAAATCTAGAGCTGGCTGTGATGAGCTCTCGACTGGATTTTTCAAAACATACATTCACATTATTTATCTAATCACGTGATTAGATTATTAGTCAGTATTCTGGCAGTGTGTTCATCATGTATAACCTTTAATGCAAATAAACCATAACCTTATTTTATTGTATTGTTTATAAGCCGTTTTCAAACAACTGTTGTGCCATGTAGGTCACACATTAATTTTCCTCCTTAAGCTGGTGCACTTCCCCCTTAAATAATTTAAAGTGACTGAGCACGTTGCGACTCAGTGAGGAACCCAGCTGTGATTACAAATAGCTGGTGGCATCAGCTAAGTGACAATCGTGCCATGGGTTAGAGCCGCATTTTCTGCCTTGCCAGCTATTCCTTACATCAACAGAACATTTGTGATTGGAAGGGGGGTGGTTTTTACCACAACACCAGATGTTGGTAACCCCTGGTATTTAATCAAGTTGAGAAATCATCTTTTAATCAGTATTATCTTAATGTAATTGAAAAAAATTGTATCAATTATGTGGTGTTGCAAATGAAAGCATCTGCAAGTCTGGGTTCAACTGTTATCGACATGAAATGATGGTTTAATGTGTGAAAACTCCCATTTTACCTCAGTATATTGGGTTCAACCAGCATGCTGGGGAATTATGGGTAATGATGATGATGGAGGGTGAACACATTAATTAGTAGGTCCAGTTGTTTAGCTTTTTTCAAAGGTGGGCATGTCTTTCGAAAGGTGAGTCAAGTGACCACTTCCCTTAAAGTGATGTTGTAAGTATGAGTTGCTGGTCGATGTGAATCACACATACTGGAAATATCTTATCTGGTTTTTTTTGGGCTGACTTATGCTCACCTTAAAATGGAAAATAATAGATTTAAAAAGTTCTGTCATCAGGAAAAGGAACGAGACTAATCAACCTGTTGTCTTTTCTTTCAATATGTTCAGATCACATGAAAATGTTTTTATAGTCAAGAACTCAAATGAATGTCTAGCCCAGAGCTTTGTTCTCCATTCTTGACACCCACTGCCTGTCAGCTAAGCTGTGTGCCACTTGAATAAAAAACAATACCATAGCTTGCTTTTAAATTACATAATTACCTGTAAAAATGCTATTTCCAGTGAAAGGTTAATAACATAGAACGAACGCTCAAAGAGGATAATTTAGTGTCGTTGTCAGCTGGAATTGATTAATGTTCACTAGCTTGTCACTGAAGCTGGGCTGGACTTTATTAATGGTTTTAAAAGTCTGACCAGAAACACAATTACCTGATGACTGTAGATTTGAAAACCAGTTTGTATTAGAAGTGATACTTTGATTTAAGTCAGTAACTTTAATTGATTACAGTCCATGCCTTTGATTGTTTTAAAAACATGGGGGGACCGTTATGGTACTTAGATGTTTTATACAGCAGTAGCTGCAACATTCTAGCTTGAATGACGGGTTCAGACATTTTCCCGCTTGTATAGTAGACACATGTTTCCAGGTCCATGTCCTGTTGGTCAGTTTTACTGTAGGTTCAGGTTATGACATAAATGTTACCTGTGATGGTGACAGAACACTTGGACCATGTGGCACTCCCAGATATTAATTTGGACATCGGGGTTCAGCTCGGTGAACCAAGGGACATAATTTGTCTGATTAATGTGTCGCACCAACTAATGAATATTCATAGTTTCCAGCTGACTAGCTATGAAGAGTCAGGGGGAAACGGGAAAAAAAAAATAAAATCAGATGAACAAAAATTTCCTGAGGGGCTTTTACTCACATTGATGAAAAAAAATAAATATAAAAAAAATTAAAAAAAAACTAAGAGAATGTATTAGCTGCATCATTTCTCTGTTTTTGTAACGTTACGACATGATCTGGACATAGAATGTGAAAAGCTAAAGGTAAACAAAATTAGAAACAAAATTGAAAAGAAAAAAAAGCAAAGCTAATGTTTAAAATTGGTAAGGGTAAAAAATAGATCTCAACACAATGTCAAGATAAAAGCTTCTAAAGCCACATTACAATAAACAGAAGCACTATACAACCACAGAGACCTGGGCAAATTAACATTAAGTGTACCCATGGACCTGCAATAAAAACTGAAAGGTTTATGCTAAACAAAGAGATCAAAACATCTGATGAAGGCCAACGATTGAGAGCATGTATTCAGAGCATGGTCAGGAATAAAACACCCTGGAGCAGCTAAGATTCAACCTGACCTCACAGCTTTATTGTCAGGAACTATATGAATCTGATGTTTCTCATGAGACCCACTGTCTGCCTCAGCATTGACCATAGTTCTGCTCTGGAGACTAGCAGGCAGCACAGTGTCTTATGAATATAGATCTGATCCTGCAAGCATCCCACACTGAAGGAAACCAGGAGTCGCCTGTGCTGCTTTTGTAAAGGATATTTATTAAAGGAGCATCAATTTTTCATCCTAATTGGAATACCGATAAACATTTTCAATAGGATCTCATAGTTTGACAAAACTATGGATTTAGAAATAAGTTGTTTTTTGGTTAAACTGATAAAAATGTCCAGATGTACAAATAAAAATAATGTATTTTAACAGATGGAATTGCATGTGAATCCAAGCCTAAGAATTAGTAGTCCAACAACGACTTATTGAAATGTTTTGTATTTTAATCAAGATATCTCAGCCAACAGGCACCATGGCTGATCTGAGATGTTTTACTTGATTTAGTGGAAGCACTGAAAATCTCCTGTCATTTTCCTCTCCAGGAGGTAAGTGATGCAGACATCATGGAGTTGGTTCACAGCTCTTTGGGCCGGATGACAATCATTCGTCAGATTTTCCCATTGTGGAGGGACACCAACGTTCGCTGTATGAGGAACAATCATCGCATTTCCTCCCTGCTGTGTGATCCACAGGAAGGCTACCTGCAGTCTCTTGAGGTAAAAAAATAAAAATTAAAAATAACCCTTTCACTGATTATATTGATCTCACAAAGAAAGTCTCATCAAATATGTGTGAAAAATTCATCCGTTTGTTCTGATTGGATCAAAACCTAGACCATGAGGTGGCAGTTTACTTGTGTGTCAGGCTAAACCAGGGTACTAGTA
This sequence comes from Nothobranchius furzeri, assembly GCF_043380555.1. Classification (NCBI taxonomy): domain Eukaryota; kingdom Metazoa; phylum Chordata; class Actinopteri; order Cyprinodontiformes; family Nothobranchiidae; genus Nothobranchius; species Nothobranchius furzeri. The sequence continues at coordinate 30,116,068 of NC_091752.1, forward strand.
AAAGTGTTAATTGAAACTAGTAAATACAAGTAACTTCACCTCCCAGTGGTTATGATGTGTTGGCCCATTAGTCTAGGGATATGCTCTCAAAACAGTTCTTTGATTATATTAAAGACCAAGTTCAAGAGTTTCACATGCAGGCTAAACGTGAAAATAGTCTTCTACTCCCAGTTCTGGCATTAGCCACTAATATTAAATAGACTGCAATGCTGTGGTGAGAAAAAGCCACTCAAATCTATGTCACACCGAAAATTTGCATTAAAAAGGTCCTCCTTTGAGAAATTTTGTACTCCTTTTTTCTATAAATGATCAGCCACTGCGTTTTTCATGCAGGCTGAACATGAAAACAGTCTCCTACCCCTATCTCCTGCCTTAGCTTCTGATAGAAAATACACAGTGAAACCCTAGGATTTGAAGTCTGACAAGTCTATATCACACTGTCACTTAACATTCATGGACTCACCCAATTGGCTCGTTACGGGGAAGGCTGTTGTTGGATTAGCGTCCAGGAAACAGCTGAGAACATTCAGACTGGTATAAGCTAACTGTTATCATTAGGAACTTCACAGCACGGGAGAACTTCTCCAGGCTTATGCTATTTGTAAAGATAAAACATCAACGTTGCAAAGCAAATGGATTCTGTGATAGTCATGTGGCTGTTGGCCAATCAGAGACGAGACGTCAGATTATCAGGAAATAAGACTCCAAATCCTGCTGTCTGAAGCTATTTTCTCCTGAATTCTCCACTCTGAAACAGGCATACGAAAACTGTTTTTATCCAGAGTATGACTTATAAGGCATTTTTTCTATAGATCACTGCAAATGTATTAAAAATATGAGTGAAAGATGTCTTTAATGGACTCACCAATAATGGTTCATGACAGGGGAGGCAGAGAATGTATCGCCAAATAGAAGCTAACCGTTAGCATTAGCAACTCTACAACATGCAGGGCTGCCAACTCTTATGCATTCAGTGTGAGACAACATTGTAGAGGAAACTGGGTCAATGGAATAGTCACATTTAGATGTGGACACTGAATTTGGTACTTTTTAAGGCACCGACAGAATAGCGTGGTTCCGATCAAGGACTGACACTATTGGAATATTTTAATAGCAATAGTACTTTAAAGTTATCAAAACTGTGGCTGGGTTTGTGCTGGCGGCTGAGTTTGTGCCGTAAAGCCGTTCTGCGTTGTAATGTCTGTTGTAAAGTACTTCACAATGTTGTAAACAGCCGTGGCACTTAAGATAGAACTAGCGCCTATCTTTAATGCCTAAGCACGGCACAGTGTTCCCCGTATGCCCACTCTTATTATCTATAATGGCTCCTATTTAAAATTGCAGCGCGTCTGTCTCCGGTGTGCCTATGGAACTAAGATTGGAACAATATTACATGTAACTTGTACCAAGCTGTGTAACCTGTAACTTTTGGTTTGTAACTGTAACTTTTGTTTTTTAACTTGTAATTCTCATTTTGTACCATGTAACATTTTGTACGTAACGTGAAACTTTTATTTTGTAACTTGCAGAAAAAAATCAATGTTCAAGTTTCATCTCACAACTCTCAAAACACGCATCTTAAGCCTGATTTATGCTTCTCCGTCTGCGTCAGTGCGGAGACACGCAACGCCATTATCCGTCCTTGCGTAGGGCACGCAATTACGTACGGAGTCGAGCCCACTTTTTTAAACATCCGTCGAACGAGACGGATTACGCAAGCTTGTGATTGGTCAGGACGCCGCTGTTGTTTACAGCGCCGCCATTGCAAAGAGAGCCGAGGATAACTAGCGGCAGACACGGAGAAGCTTGAAGAATACCTCGCGAAAAAACTCTAAAAACATGAACGTTTAATTCTCCCGTGACTGGAGGAGTGAAAAGATGCGCAGCAAGCGTTTTATTTGTGGACGGAAATAACAGGAAACGTGGGTTTAGAGGTGGGGAGCGCATGAAGCGGTGGGAGAATGAGAGACAAATATGTCCGTGTTAAAAGTCTCTTATAAACACAAAAAACACAATATAAACACACGATCTTGGACCAATACATGACAGAATACCACAGAACAGCGCTACGCCCTCTGTGGTCCTGCCGGGCAATTGTTTTGCAACGCTCTCCAGGAGACGGAGAAGTAAAAGAGCAAAACGCTTCCGTCAATCCGTGCGTGTATGTCCCTTGCGGAGCTGACGGAGAAGCATAAACCAGGCTTTAGTCTACAGTTACAAAACTTAAGTCTACAAGTACAAAACATTTTGTCCCAATTCTAGATTGCATCCCAACGAACCAATGACAGGCTTTGTCTGACCAGCCAATCATGAGTCTTGGATTTCTGTCGAAGACAATTCCTGTTGGAGGAAAGCTAGAATTGGGACAAAATGTTTTGTACTTGTAGACTTGAGTTTTGTAACTGTAGACTGAGATTTGTGTTTTGAAAGTTGTGATTTGAAACTTGTACATTGTTTTTTTCTGCAAGTTGCAAAATAAAAGTTTCATGTAACGTACCAAAGTTACGTTACAAAATGAGAATTACATGCTACAAAATGGAAGTTGTGTTACAAAACATGAATTACATGCTACAAAACAAAAGTCACAGATACAAAACATGATACAAGTTACAAAACATGGTACAACGTACATGTTATGTTGTCCCAATCCTAGTTCCATATGTGCCCCGGGCTTAATTCTACTTCCTGAAATAGGAGCATGAAAGCTTTTCTCCTCACAGAAGTTGACTCAAGATATTAATTATATTGGAGACCACTATATATGTGTTGAAAAAAATGAGAGAACTTGGTCTTTAAAGGGACTTCAAGGAATTTTGAATTTTTATGCTCGCGATTGCCCCCTCAGGCCACAGCTTCAATAGTAGGCTCGTGCACGAGGCGCACATGCTGTACGTGCACACTCCTTAACGAAAATAACAGCTGAGACAGTCCCTTGTGTGTTTATGTGTGTGTGTGTGTGTGTGTGTGTGTGTGTGTGTGTGGCCCGGAGGACAGAGGACAGGAGAAGGAGAACGCGCAGCTAATTAGTTAAATAATTTGGTTCTGTACCTTTCTCTTCAGCACAGCCGACAAAGGTTTATGATGGGTCAGTCTTCCTGCATGCTCAGATAAAGGGTTCAGACATTTTCCCGCTGTCCCTTCCCTTGCTTGAAAAATTGTTCCAAAATGAAAGTTGAACCCACATTTTTTTAATTTGTGAATTCAATGCCGTTCGGCGAGTCTCAAATAAAATTTGGGCATCTTACTGTAAAAAAAATATACCATTAATGTAAAAAAGAAACTCTAAATAAATTTTGTTCACATCCAGAATCGAACCCAGGTCTCCTGCACGAGAGTACTGCATCTTACTAGGTGAGCTAAAACACCAGTGATGTCTTTTGTATCTGTAACAAGTATATCGTTGATGACAGCTGAAACAACGTCAAACCAAAGAACAGTTCGGAGCGAAAATGGCCATTTTGTTGCTAATTTGCAGGAAATATCTAGAAGAAAGTTCTACAGAAAGTAGCTAAGGGTCCTCAGAAATGTAGCTAGGTTCGTCACTAGGCGTTAGGAGCACTACCCCTCTCTCTGCTGCTAAAGCTACGGTTAGCAAATGCTGCGGGCTATGCCTGAGTGTGAACGCGCATGAAGCAGCCTGCTCGACCCGAGCAGCTCTCTTTTTCTGTGATTTTACAGAAAAACAGGCAATCACAGTAAAAATGCCAGGGCTCATTCTACAGGACCAGGGCATTGCAGGAGAATGTATGAAGAAGAAATTTATTATTTCTATACATGTTTTGGCTGTCAAACTTCCATAATGCCCCTTTAAGTTAACACCCATTTCTCCACTGGGTGCCAGTTTCAATCTTCAGAGATGACACAAAAACCATGAATTGTTAAATTTAACTTTATTTCAGTAGATAGCAATGCTCAGTCAATCATCAGCCTAAAGCACAGCATCACCTTGCAGCCAAGGTACACAGTGTCATATAACTGCCAATAATAACTGATTATGTATGCAACTAAATGTATGTGAAGCTCCCTTGGCAAGATAATTATGAGCGACATGGACACTCATGAATATAAATGACTGGTGCGCTTCTTTTCTGGAGAACAAATGGAAGAACAGAGAAAATTGTTGCTTTAGACTTAAAAAGAAGACAAAAACACTTCATTTTCAAAAAAAAATAAAGTTCACGTCATTTCATTCTGACATTCAAGAGACCTTTAAAACCAACAAATTAGTTTTACCAGAACAAACTCAACAGGTAATACAAAACTTTATGAGGTAGACGCTTTGGAACATTCTAAAAACAAGCACCCTGCTCAGATTTTAATCAGAAAATTTAGTACAAAGGAACCCATTTATGGCCACACCCAGCCAATGACAGTCATACAGAGTTGTCAGTCAACACAAAGTTATTTCCTTTTTGTCTTCAAAGTAACCTTGTTGAGTTTGTCATTTATTATTCAATAAATAGTTGAAAGTGTTTCCTTACACCTCTCAGACTTCTGTTTGGCTCAATCCATCTGGAGCTCAATGGCTGTTCCCTGCGGCTCTATTGAAATGTTCCTTTTCCTTTTTATCCATTCTATGGACAGATGGCAAAACCATGTGGCGCCTGCACCCTCAGTCCTCAATAATTCACATGAAAGAGGGTTAAATATCAGGTAATGGCAGTAAAAGCATTTATCAGAATAGTTTCACAGTAAAAGATGGGCGTGATTTACCTGCACTAATCTCCTTCACAACCCACAAACTGTGACGTGACCTCAGATGTTTGGAGCTAAATTTTCACCTGAATTTGACGACCGACTCACAGGCCTTGAGGCATGTGAAGCCAAGTTGGTGACTGGCTGCTCCAAACGGTGAATTCTAAACACGTTATGAACCGAGTGCCTGGAGTAGCAGCTGAAATTGTTTCTGTGGGTCTTTTCCCGTGAGGAGGTGCAACTTGATTTGACCCAGAAAACCGATCAAATCAATTGTCACACCGTGACACAGGGAAGTTGAATGAACTCCAGGAAGACTTAATCCATCACTCATCAGAAATTAAAAATCAACTCTTAACCTCGAAACTCCATTTAAACCATAGATGGCTTTGAATAAAAGAATTGGGTCTTCCAAAAAAGAGAAAACAAACCAACAAAAGAGAAAATATTTATTCGTCCCCATCAATTTTTCATGGAGAAAAACTACTATGCTCCTGCTTCGCAAGCAGAGATCCCCCACAGGGCTTTGTCATATTTTCTAGATCCCAAGTAGTTGTATTGGTTTTCTTTGTTGTATTTGTGTTCCATGCTGCAGTGAACAACAAAAATCCAAGAATAAATTTTTCTGAAAAGTGCATGCCTTTCTTCCTTCTGACAGGTGTCCAATCTCTACCTGTACGACAGCGTTTTGATGCTGGCCAACGCATTTTATAGAAAACTGGAGGACAGGAAGTGGCACAGCATGGCCAGTCTGAACTGCATGAGAAAGTCCACAAAGCCTTGGAATGGAGGATGGTCCATGCTGGACACCATTCAGAAGGTTTGGATGCACTTGCTTTGTGAAAGGACAAATAGCTGACTATTATCTAATAATACATAATTAAAGCATTCATTAGCAAACTTGGATTAATATATTGTGGTCCTTGCTAGAGAATTGCTACTTTTTTCTTCTGTTAATCCCCCAAAAAAGCTGGTTATGAAATGTGATTTACTCTGCTGACATCAGAATGGACTTGTGGCAGCTTCCGGGCTTTGATCGTGTTATACTTATGTAGCCGTCTCAGTCCTTGCATTGAAGAAGAAGAAGAAGAAGAAGAAGAAGGAGAAGAAGGAGAAGAAGAAGAAGAAGAAGGAGAAGAAGAAGAAGAAGGAGAAGAAGAAGAAGAAGAAGAAGAAGAAGAAGAAGAAGAAGAAGAAGAAGGAGAAGAAGAAGAAGAATCATTTCTATAGTGCCTCTCAAGATAAAAAAATCACGAGGCGCTTCACAAAAACAAAAAATGTAAAAATATAAAAAAGAATTTAGAAAATGATTAAAATATATTTTAAATGAGCAAAAAATAGACAATTGTGATTAAAAAGTGTTAAGAAATTGAGAGAGTGAATAGGAAAGAGGGAAATCAGTGGATCCTGAGGAAGGTGGAATAAGTGGGGAGAGCAGAATAAAGAGAGAGTGGTGAAGAAGGTCATACAAAAGCTTGAACAAGTGAGTCTTCAGCTGCTTTTTGCAGGAGACCACTGAGTCCACTGATCTCAGGCTCAGGGGGAGAGAGTTCCAGAGTCTGGGGGCCACAGCAGCAAATGATCTGTCACCTTTGGTCTTTAGCCTGGTGCGCTGCACAACCAATAGTCTTTGATCACTGGACCTCAGGGACCTGCTGGGGGTGTAGGGACTAAGAAGATCACCAATGTAAGGTGGTGCTTGTCCATGTAAGGCCCTATAGACCAGAACCAGGATCTTGAAATGAACCCTGAAGTTGACTGGCAGCAAATGAAGCTGGAGGAGAAGCGGGGTGATGTGGGTGTGTTCGGAGGACTTGGTCAGAAGCCAAGCACAGGCATTCTGAACCACCTGTAGACGGTTCAGGGAGGTTCTGCTCAGACACGTGAAAAGAGAGTTACAGTAGTCTAAGCGTGAGGAGATGAAGGAGTGGATAACTGTCTCAAGTTCAGAGCGAGACAGAACGGGAGTCAGCTTAGCAATGTTCCTGAGATGGAAGAAGGAAGAGCGAACAAGAGAACTGACATGAGAATCCAGGGTGAGAGCTGGGTCAAAGGTCACGCCAAGATTCCTGATGGAAGGTTTGGTGTGAGAAGCAAGCTGACCAAGAGAGTCTCTGACTTTGGGAACCAGCTTGTCTGGGGCACAGATGAGGATCTCAGTCTTATCTTCATTCAGCTGAAGAAAGTTCCCAGCCATCCAGGTTTTGATAGAGTCTAAGCAGGTGTGTAACAGCTGCAGCTTAAACATCTCATGGGGCTTAAAGGAGATGTACAGTTGGATGTCATCTGCATAAAGATGGTAGGAGATTCCTTTTAAGGAGCTCAGGATGCGCTGAAGAGGGAGCAGATAGAGGAGGAAGAGCAGAGACCCCCAGCACAGAACCTTGTGGGACACCATGGGTAAGAGAGGTGGTGGAGGACCTAAACTTGGAGACGGCCACAGAAAAGGAGTGCTCAGAAAGGTAAGAGGAGAACCACTCCAGAGCAGATCGTGATAAGCCTACCCAGTCTCTCAGCCTCTCCAGTAGCAGGTGATGGTCAACAGTGTCATAGGCTGCAGTCAGGTCCAGCAGGACCAGAACAGAACAGTCCCCTGCATCACTGTGAGTCTGAAGATCATTAGAGACCCTAAGAAGAGCTGTTTCAGTAGAATGAGCTCTACGAAAACCTGACTGTAAGCAGTTATATTTGTTATGTTCATCAAGATCAGCTGTGAGTTATTTAGCCACAACCTTTTCCAAGATCTTGGAGATGTACGGAAGTTTAGAGATGGGTCTGAAGCTGCTATGGAGAGAGGTGTCACAACGTGGTTTTTTAAGAAGTGGGTGGATAACAGCATTTTTAAAGTAAGCAGGGACCTGAGAAGCATTAATTATAGAGAGCACGCTGGGACCGATGCACTGAAAAGCACTTTTAAACAAAGATGAGGGTAAGATGTCGAGGGGGCATGCAGAGGTCTTCATAGAGTTAACTAGTTTGGTTAACTCAGGCAAAGAAACAGGAGCAAAGCTATCTAGGATGATGGGCCTGGTTGGAGTTGGGAGAGGCAGCGATAAGGCTGAAGGAGAGATGCTAGATCTAACCTTATTGACTTTGTACACAAAGAAAGACAGAAAGTTCTCACAGTCTGTAACAGAGTGGATGGAGGCTGTAGGAGAGGCAGGAGAGACAATGCTGCTGATGGTGTTAAACAGCACCTTGGGGTTCCCTTTGCTCTGGGACACCAGGTTGGAAAAATAGGAAACCTCGCTTCTCTGACTGCAGAGTTAAAGGATGTCAGAAGATCCTTTAGGTGCAGCAGATAGACGTGGAGATGGGTTTTCTTCCACAAGTTCTAATTTTTTGTGCAATGGCACTTTAGGCTGCGAAGGCTGTCATTAAACCAGGGAGTAGGGTTCACTGCAGGAACTGATCTGGTTCTGACAGGACAGATGTTGTCCAGATTGGAGAGGAAGTTCTCGTTAAAATGAGAAGGTAAGGATTCAGGGTCGTTATCAGAAGAACAGGGTGGATCAAAAGCAGCAGAAAAAGTTCTAGCTGTGCTCTCATTAAGAAAACAAGAACTAACCATACGGCGAGCAGGAGGTGGGGACACAGAAAGGGACAATTTATAGAAAATGCTATGGTGATCTGAAATATAAACGTCCTCAGGACAACCACTGTCAGCATTTAGACTCAGGGTAAACACAAGGTCTAGAGTGTGCCCCCGGTGTGTGTGGGGCCAGAAACATGCTGGGTAAAGCTGAAGGAGTCCATAAGGCTGGAGAAATCCACGGCAAAGTGATCAGAGGGATCATCAACGTGGATGTTAAAGTCACCCACAATCACCAGTCTGGACAGCTTCACAGTGGAGGATAGAAAGCCACTAAACCTGAAGGAAAGAACTGTTTGGACCAGGTGGACAATAGACCACAGCACAGTAGAACGGGTCCTTACGCCCGACTTTAATCAGCTGCAGTTTAAAGGAAGCAAAGTGACTAGAGGTTGTAGATCTACATGGAAGATGGTCTCTGAAAATAGCAGCTAGACCTCCACCACAACCAGAACCCCGGGGCTGGCTAAGAAAAGAATAACCACTCGGGCAGAGTTCAATCAGACCAGAATAATCAGATGTTTGCTGCCAAACTTCAGTAAGAAACAGAAAATCCAGGTTTTTAGAGATAATTAAATCATTGAGCAGGAAGGACTTATTGTTAGCAGAGCAGGTTTTAATGGAGCCATGCAGAGTGAGGTGGAGGAATCAGAAACTACAGAAACAGTTGGAGTTAGTGGACATAAATTAGCAGAGTTAGATCCACGGTGTTTATAAAAACCACTTATGGAGGGAACAGGAGGAGAAACCACTGAGGAATGAGGATAAACCGACCTTAAAAAATTTGGATGGAGCAACCGTGCCGCAACGCAGCCTGGCGGGACTAACCCCGGCTTTCCACAGGAGCCGTCAGCAGCACGTTACCGCAGCAGCACGTCATAGCTGCTGATAGGAACCGCTGTGGTCAACAGAAACTTTTCCACTGGAGCCATCAGCACGCGTCAGAAGCGCGAGTCAGTCGCGTCTCAGGAGCAGCATGTCGCGGCCTTTACGCGCCGGTTCTATTTTCTACGCGCAACGCCTCGGAAACGGGTCAATTTCGACATTTTTGGGGAAGGAAAGACAGGAAATCGGACGCGGAAATGGAGAGAAGCTCCTGAGATTTTCAGAATAAAGAAACGTACTCTCTTCCGGTTGCTTTACTTTTAAGAGAAGTTACTAAATGTGCGGCCCCGTGAGAAGTTATCACCTAGCTAGCGGTCTCCTTTGTTTTTCAGGTCCGTATTGGCGATTATAAAACGGACAGAACATAAAACACAAACCTTTTGGAGCCATGTTGTAGTTTTCTCCTGCTTGTTGTTGTGTTTACTGACGAAGTCACTTGTGTGACTTCGTGCTCGGTCGGTGACAGCTGCTCCCCTGCTGCTTCGCGTCTCGTGGTAAGGGCCAAGCAGCAGCTTATGCGAGCAAGAGGTGCTGCTGCAGTAACGTGCTGCTGACGGCTCCGGTGGAAACCCGGGGTAAGCCTCAAATACAAGAGACTGGTCATCCACTTTAATCTGATAATGGAATTTTTCATTGTTTCACAGTGTCACACTGGTTTAATTTCCTTGGACAATAGATGCCCTAGTGGGGCAAGATGAATCAACAAAGCAAGGTGGCACAGTGGCAATCATGTGTTATGCAAAACCAACTGTAATCTCTCAAAATTGTTTCATTTTCCGTATTGGTCTTATCTCAAATGTACACCAGTGTGGCTTATGCCAAAGCAGAATATTCACTAATATTCACTAACATCTATGGTCTATGTATTAAAAAAGGAAAATAAAAAAATTGTGGAAATCTATTTCAAATAAAAATGAGGTGTGTGTGTGTGTGTGTGTGTGTGTGTGGGGGGGGGGGGGGGACCTAAAATGTGTTGGGTCTGAACTATCATGATGTTTTGAGGAAGAAAAAAAAACTAATCTTTGTACGTGTCTAGACCCATGTTCTGTAAATCAGTGTGGTCAGTTTTATTAAGTGCTTTAGAGAATTTTCAAAAACAAGTGTAGGCCTTTATATCAGAAAAGCAACTTTCACAAATGAAACAAACTGCATCTATTCTGCTGTGATGCCTACAGGAACGGATCAGTGGTCTGACGGGACTGATGGATTTTCGTGCTGAAGGATCCAATCCACACGTACAGTTTGAGATCCTTGGAACCAGCTACAGTGAGACATTTGGGAAGGATGTGAAACGGGTAGGTCTGATCATTCATTTTTTCATTTTTTCTTCTGTTATTTTACTGCATCAAATCTTCAACATTGTTCATAGAGAAGATCAGGAATTCTGTGACATACTGTGCAACACTATTGAGTAACGCCTCATTGTTTTGCCCTTGATCATTACATCCTCGGGCTGAGAAATCCCAGAGATGAGTCGGGAATTTGACACATAACAGACAGCTGAGCAAATAACCAATTTTAAACTAAATCTTTAGGCATTTTGATACAGACAGGTTGTTTTAAAGACTACCTGGCCCCATGTCATTAGCTGACTTTATAATAAAAAATATATATATTTTAAATATTTGGTTTGACAAACAATATAGGATGTTATCAAGGACAATGTGATTCTGAAAGAGCTGTTAGCTTCAAGTTCCAGATTTGTGCATATTTTATTTGCATTTCTTATAGAGCTGATGGTTTGCTGTAGACAGTATTTTAGATCTCCTTTGTCCTTAATTTGTCAAAGTTTTCCAGGTTTTTGAGCACACAGTGCACTAAATATGGGACAGATACAAAGACTGGACTGAAAAAGAGGGAAGAAGAAGCCAGCGGAAAACTTCATTCAGAAAGAAGGAACTATTGATCAATACTACTTCAAAATATTACAAAGAAAGTATGTCACCCAAAAAGCAAAGTAGAAGGGGAAATGAGTACTGACAACTTTTGCACAGTGCCTTTTTTCTTTTAGTAGGTCAGCACTAACAAATGACCCAGACTGGTTTTAACAGCAGAGTGCTGCAACTTTTCCTTTTTACAAGCATTGATGGGGCCATGTCCCAGTTATATACTTCATTCAACAGATCAGTCAATTAGTGAGTCCTTATAAAAAGTCCATTCCTTAGGCTTTTAGAGGACAGATTCAATATTTCACTAACTTACGTGGCTGTCCGATCTGTAGGTGTCAAGGAAAAAAAACAGGAGTGGTAAAACTACAGCTGGTTGTAGCTTTTCTGACAGCCTCAGAAAGAGCTTTTACCCAGAGTACAGGTGCTGGTCATAAAGTTAGAGGTTCTATAATTAGGACCCCCTGGTGCCACACTCTAATCAGCTAATTAACTCAAAAGCTTTAAATGGTTTCTCAGTCAAGTTCTGTAGGCTACACAATCATGAGGAAGACTGCTGACTTGACAATTGTCCAAAAGACGACCATTGACACCTTACACAAGGAGGGCAAGACACAAAAGGTCATTGCTAAAGAGGCAGACTGTTCACAGAGCTCTGTGTACAGAGGCAAACAAAAGGACGAGATGTGATAGAAAAACTTGTACAACAATAGGGATAACCGCACCCTGGAGAGGACTATGATACAAACCCCATTCAAAAATGTGGGGGAGATTCATAAAGAGTGGACCAGCACCGAGTCCCCCCTCCCCCACCAAGATATAAACAAACGCGTCTGCGGAACTTTTACTCCGTAACGTAAACTTTAACTCCTGCAGCGTAGAGGAAACTTGTTAAAATACGTCAACACGGTGGATTTAATAGAAGCTTTAAAGAACAAACTGGACAGTGTGAGGTGAGTTTGTCTCACTGCAGAAATGAAATCACACACGGAGCGTCAGCAGTCAGATGCAGCCAGATACATTCAAGTTTCACTTTCTGTTCTGACTGAATGCAGCATGGAGGTTTAGGTTCTCAGTCATCCTGGACATGATCATCCTGAGAGTTTTAGCTGAAAACAGCTGGGTGTTTCTGGATATGTTGGAGACATTTAGCCTCTCATCCCAGAGGCTTCTTCCAGACTTTGTTTATGATCATAAACTAACACACTGGTTGTGCTGCAAGTTTTTTTTCTTTTTTTTTTTCTCCAAAACACGTTTTGTCTAAATGAAGGTGATGTTATGGATAGAATTAAAAGTCATGTTGAAGTTAAGATTATTTCATGAAGTAGGACCTGTGGTTAGCTGGCTCATGTAAAACACGTCATGTCTTGAAAGAATCAGAATCGGGAATCGATAGGAACCGGAATCGAAACGAGGAATTGGAATCGGAATTGTTCAAAATCAAACGATGCCCAACCCTATTCAAGAACCACCATGTACAAACATTTGCAAGGCAAGTTTCAGCTGTTGCATTCCTTGTGTCAAGCCACTCTAGAACAAGAGACATCAGTAGATGCATCTTGCCTGGGCTAAATACTTAAATGACTGGTCTGCTGCTGGGTGGCCTTTTATTGTGGGCAGTATAAGGTACACCTGTGCACTATTCATGATGTCAGATCAGCATCTCGATGTGGCACACCGGTGAGGTCGGATGGATTATCTTAGCAAAGCAGAAGTGCTCACTATCATACATTTAGACTGATTTGTGAACAATGTTTGAGAGAAATGATAATATTTTGTAACTGGAATGAATTTTAGATCTGTAAGTCCATCTCATGAATAATTGGAGCAGAAACAAAGGTGTTGCGTTTATATTTTTGTTGAGTGTATATTACCTTTCCTTATGACCAATACGCTGGGATACTCTATCTAAATATAGAATATCAACCCTGCTTGGTCTTTACGGTGTTTAATCAGAAGATTCTAGGATTCTTTTTAGGGGATTGTACACACTTTGTTTTGATTCAGAAAAGAGTCATGTTTATAAAGGTAATTTATTTTACCAACAATTAAAACATGACAAGTTAACTAACATTTACTGTGATGGATGGAACCAAATGTGATGTATGAACCTATGTGTGAATGCAATGTTAGTCAGAACTTCCGTATCTAGGAGAGCTGAGTTCTGGATGTAAAAGAATTTGGTTTGCCTTAAGCTATGAAGTTGATTATTATCAAAAGCACATCAGACTGTCACGCTGAGCAGGAGGTTAGGACCCAAAAACGCAGAACACACGAGACAGGAGCAGATGTAAATAAGTAAATCCTTTATTTAAAGGAGGAGACTTGATCCAGCGGTCCATAAGCAAAACAGAAGCTCGCAACTGAGCACAGACTTGGGCAAAACTCGGGAGGGAACAGCACAATGTAGACACAACAATGGACCGACAAACACTGAAGGACAAGACAGGGTTTTTAAACACAGAGGGAGGGGATCAGGGGAACAGGTGACAGGTGAGAGGAGTGAGATCTGGAGGGAAGGCAGGTGCATACAATAACCTAAATGAGGGGAAAGAAACAAGCAGGATGGCAGATAAACCTTAACCTATAAAACACGGATAAAACTAAACCTAAAGTCTGAGGGCAAACAAACAACTAATAACTAGATGGATGAGGAGGACTAAAATAAGATAGACTAGGATTTATCAGGGAGTGATTAGGACACCTGAGGGAAGTCTAGAGATGGCTGGGGATAATAATGGGACACAAGAGGAGAACCTGGAGTGAGAACAGGAGGAGGCTGGGGACAGAGGGACACAGAACGTGACACAGACACTATATGTGTGTCTACTTCACCCATTCTGGAGACCCTCTTGGTGGATCCGAAAGTCAGAGAGGTCAGATGACCTCTGGCACCGAAGGTCCAGTAGATTGACCACAGCACCGACTTCTCCAGTCCAGATATGTCTCAGGTCACAACAGATGGATGGAACCGCGCATCTGGGACTCTGAAGGAGTCTAAACAATATCAGCTTGTTCTGCAGGAACTGTTTGCTGTTTCAGCTTCGCAGGTGCAAAAAGGTTTTGACGACGTGTCAAAAGCTTTGATGGTTAGAGGGTTTTGCTTCAGATGGCCGGTCTGAAGCTTTCTCTAGAACTGAGGAATCACCAGAGTAATCTGGTTGTAATGTTCTCATGTTATGATTTGTGTAGCCAACCAGAGGTTGACAAGTTTGAGGAACATCACCAAGAATCTCAGAAACACGCCTTCCTTTATACCGGATGCTCTGATCTGGGTAAAGGACTATTTATGTGTCATGGGTTTAACTTAACCTTACTTTGTTCTTGTGTGAGTGCAAGTGGTGATGACCTTGTCATATTAACATGCTGAAACAAATTTCAATCACTGTAATCATAACATAACATTCATTTCAAACTTCAATCACTGAGCACAGATTAATGAAACATTTCATTATATTATAATTATTATAAGTAGCAATAAACAAACGTTTATTTAATGATTATCTAGCTTATAAGTTGTAGAAGAAGTTCATATCTGATTTAGGAAATCCGGGCTGTGAGTGTTCTTTATATGAAGGCATGAAGAATCCTGAAAGATTGGACCTTGAGGAGAGAATGTCATTGTTGACATTTCGTTATCTGTGTTCAGAGCTGCAGGCTCTGAGCTCCAGCTGGTATGAAGGCAGGCCAATTTAAAGGGGACACATGCAGTCTTGTGTCTCCTTTTTGACCAGATGTTGAATGGTCAAACTGTACCTAAAAACTGACCATTGCTGGACGTTACATAGGAAAGGGCCCGGACAAAAAGTGAAAAGTGGACATGTCTGGGGAAAAGAGGATGTTTGGTCACCCTAGGCAAGTGGCCCACCAGGACGATGCCAGAAGGGCCAGTCCACCTCTAGTCTTTGGTCCAAATTGGTGGAGAGTGTAGAAAAGAGGTGAAGAAGCATGCAGAGCAGGTTGAGAAAAGATAATTGGTGGAGAAAAGTGTCGGGTGTCATGTGTTTCATCAAAAATGAAAGGGCAGGTGTAGAAGACAGTAGTGAGACTGGCCACGTTGTCTGGTTTAGAGACAGTATCCAAGAGAAAAAGACAGGAGGCAGACCTGGAGGTTGTAGAACTGAAGATGTTGACATTCTCTATAGGAGTTATGGTTAGGATAAGGATGAGTCCGTTAGAAGGACAGCTCGTGTTTGATGTTTTGAAGATAAAGTCAAAGAGGCCAGACTCAGATGGTTTGGACATGTCCAAAGAAGAGACAATGATTACAAAGGCAGAAGGATGCTGAAGTTGGACTGACCGGGCAGGAGGCTGAGAGTAGGACCAAAAATGCGTTTTATGGATGTGGACATGAAGAACATGAAGCTAGTTAATGTGAGGGTAGAGGAAGCAGAAGGCAGGTCTGGAGCTGAACTTGGTGAACCTGGTAGTCCTTCTTATGTCTCAATAATGGGGATGTAGCTCTCAGCTTCACAAAGGTTGGTGACCTCTGATCTAGAGTGACCACTCTAAATTTGTTTGTGTTGAATGTTAAAGTCTATGAGGCGGGTCAGGGTTACATTTCACTGCAAGTTGTACTTGTATGACCGACCATAAACCTTTTGAATATTCTGACACTCAAAAGTGCTAAAATTAACATCCCATAATTGTCTCACACACACTGGTGTGTGGTGAATTGTCCTCTGCATTTGACCCATCCCCGTGGGGAGCGGTAAGCTGCAGACGCGGCGGTGCTCGGGAACTATTCGGTGGTTTAAACCCCCAATCCAACCCCTTAAAGCTGAGTGTCAAGCAGGGAGGCATTGGGTCACTTTTTTAAAGTCTTTTGTGTGACCTGACCAGGATTTGAACCCCAATCTCCCAGTCACAGGGCCCTCCACTAGGCCACTGAGCTGACTAGTCAACTGCAACAGAATAGAAATAAATGTGAAATTAAAAAACATTTAATTCATTAGCTGTAGGATGAGGTCACAAGTGCATATTCCTTCAGAAGTAAATAGTGGTAAAGTGTCCAAGTTCCCTCTAGTGGAACTGAGTTTCATGAATGTGTTAGTCTTATTTTCTATTGCACTGTCTCTTGCAGTTGGAATCCACAAGGTAAAAGTTTGGATATGACTCCGATATGAACAAATACACCACTTTTACACTTGTTCCTGTTGGATCCGAGGTCATCTGATGAGCAGAGTCATTCACAAGTTTTACTAAAGAACGAACCTTCTCTGTGAGTGGACTCCAAGCTTGTTACAGGGAGGCATGTTTGATCTCCGAGTGCTGCACGTGGAGCGGAAGTGACGGACTCACATATGTGCTCTCCTCTCTCAGACGTAATTTGTCGCTTTTTGTCCTGATTCAGTCAGAGACTTCTTTCACAACGAAGAAGAATTTAGTTTCTTGGCAATCTATGTGGAGCAGGACTGACCAGAAGCGGTAATGAAGATTTAATCACCACTCAGCCTAACCAAAACCATGAAGCCAATCCGTCATAACGTGGGCATTAGCATTAGCAAGGAAGATACAGACATACATAAAAAAATACACACACACACACACACACACACACACACACACACACACACACACACACACACACACACACACACACACACACACACACACACACACACACACACACACATCCAGCATGAAAAGCATAGATAACAAACACAATTGTGTGCATCTGCAGATAAACAAGCATCCTGCACATGAGATACACCATCAGGTAAAGACTGAACAGAGGCCAGGGAACATGCATGCTAACATGGGTTCATGTTTCTCGAAATCATTAGAGGCAGAATGGGTCGGCAAGGCTAGATAACGGGTTGGTAAGCGCGCTCAGTTGTGTTGTTTATTTCCAGGTATGGCTGTGTTTGTGCAGACCTGCTCAGAGTGAGAAAACATTTATGTAACCCTCTTATTTCCCCTGTAATAGATATACATATTCTCCATGTCTTGTGCTAGATGATGACCATCACTTAGAATGACATCACGGCAGGATTTTCTTGTGTTTCACTGAGTGGGGTGCAACATCGATTCAGTGTTGTGCCGCGCCCGACAACCCCTCACAGCCTTCCCCTTTTTGGCCCACACTCCTAGCTTTTCTTCTCATTTCCAGTCCTCCTTCTCTGTGGTTGCATCTTCTACTCTCCTCTAACCTTTTACTCTCATTTTTCAGCCCTGCTTTTCTCCCTCTCCATCATCATTTATCTGCATTCAGTCCATTTTCTTCCCAGCCTGATGGCTCTTAGATGAGGCGTCTTTCTGGTTAGAAACTGTAATGAAGACTGAAATACTATTTCCAGAATGGCTACTGAGATTTCTCCACCATCCAGTGCTGATGCAGAGTGATCGATGCCGTTGTTGTTGTTGTTTTGGTTTCCCAGTTTGCTTTTATTGATGTGTCAGCTCGTCTCTGAGCAGATATCCCTAATGACTTCCAGCTTACATGGAGTTCTCATGGAGCAAAGTCAATTCATTTAAATGTAATTGTTCCTACTAGAGCCAGGCATCTTGCATGCGTCATGCAGTCGTTATCTCTCAAATATATCATCGGTTGTAATCATGTTATTCAAATCACATTTTCACCTGTTTCATTTAAGCGTATGACCCCCAAATCTGTACAGATGGCAAAAACTGTCTCTCAAAGGGAAAAGTCCAAGTAATTTTCACACAATCTTCAGGTGAAATGTGTCTCAAATCATGTTTTTTCTTGATTATGATGTATAAAGTGCATTGTTCTACCCATGTGCCATATGGCTCAACAATGAGGCTGTGCCATTAGGTTTATGAGGTAAAGAAATCAAAGTTCCCATGAAACAGTATTTGCTTCATATGTAAAATTAGTAACTAATTCAATGCACTGCTCTGGCTGGTCACTGCTAAATCAGCCCTCAGCTGATATCAGACAAACCTGTCACCGTACTAAGTCTTTTTATTTATTTTTTTGCCTCCAGTGTAATTTATTCCCATTGGGGAAAACTGAATCCGGACTGCAGAGATTCACAAGAGACCCAATTATAGAATTCTGAATCCAACATAATTGAAAGTCAACAACAGGAATGAAAAGATATCCATTTTACTGAGTTTGAAAGAAGAAGCAGGGCTCTATGTTTAGCTCAGAGGCTATGCCTAAATGTTGCACACACACAGAGAAAGAAATAGCCAATTCAAATCCCCATCAGCCCACAACTCAACAACCTCTTCATCACTGATGCCCATTCCTGGTTCCAGAGGGCCACTATCCCACGTTTTAGGTGACACAATATATAGGAATACATTTGAGGCCATATGAGAAGGGATGAACCCAGTTTTAGGGATGCTTTGACCCCAATCACCAGGTCACAATGGCTCCTGGAACAGTGTGACAGTCATGTTTTTTTCTGTTTTAACATATTTTGGAATTATATTCACAATTCAGCCAGTTGTATTAGCAATCTTGTTATTTCGGTCAAAGCCCAAAGCTGATGGACACAGCTGAGGATTGAGACAAAGATCCAACTGGTAAATTGAGGGCTTTGCTTTAAGGCTTGGCTCCTTCTTCACCACAACTGATCGGTTCAGTGTCCGCATCACTGCAAACAATGAACTGATCCGCCTTGTGAAAAAGAACCAGAGATACTTAAATTTCACTTAAGATCAAACCTCGAGACAGCAACCCACCCTTTTCCAGCTGAGAACCTTGGCCTTGGATTTGGAAGCGTTGATCCACATCAAACCACTTCCTTTCAAGTGCTTTTATTATTTTCTGTAGTCACTGTAGTTCACTGTCCACAGTGCTCTGGTTTGATTATACTCAGCCCCATCATGTATTGTTACTCTAACAGTAACAAACCTCTAACAGCCAAACTAACTCAGTTTTGGTTGCTGGTTCTGCTAAAACTTCTTAAGCACTGATCGTCTGAAACCAGGTGTGAAACCTGGCTTTTACATATTATTGACAGATGCATCTTATCCATGCAGGGTACTGACCCTCAACTGCCAGGAATAGACACCTACTTGAGATTTTGATTGCCCAGAAATGAGCATTTTTAATACCTATGAATTATGGATAAGGCTACCTGGGGAATAATAAATAATGTGATTAATAGAGATAATACAACATCAAGACTTCCAAACTGCTTTGTTAAGGACAGTAAAGACATTTATAAAGTTGAAGAAATTTCTGATGAATTCAATGATTTTTTTTTATAAATGTAGGGAGGAGTCTGGTGGAAAGCAAACCAATAATACAAGATAAAATGAACACAATAACTAGAAATGTCAATAATATTTAATGAAAATAGCCAAGGTGGTTCCAATATTTGAGTGGTGATAAACAGAGTTTCACTAATTATAGGCCAGTGTCACTGCTTCCACAGTTTTCCAAAATATTAGAAAAAGTGTTTGCATCAAGGCTGGATAAATTCATTGAAAAAAATAAAATTTTAAATCATGAACAGTATGGCTTTAGGACCAAACATTCAACAGCAATGGCAGTAATGGATTTGGTTGATAAAATGTCATCAGCAATAGACAATAAAAACTATTTAATTAGTGTTTTTATTGACTAAAGAAGGCATTTGATGTCATTGATCATTCAAGGTTACTTCTTAAATTACATCGGGATGGAGTAAGAGGTGTGGCTCATCAATGGGTTAATAGTTATTTAGACAATAGGAAACAGTTTGTTCAAATGCCAGATCTGACTTGAAAGATATTCATTATGGAGTGCCACAAGGGTCGGTCCTCGGACATAAACCGTTCATATTGTTTATTAATTACCTTTTAAATGTATCTCATCTACTTGGTACAGTGTTATTTGCAGATGATACCACATTGTTTTATTCAGGATTAAATACACATGAAGTAACTCAAGTAATAAACAGTGAACTAACTGATTAAAGTAAAAAAAATGTTTGACATAATTAGACTGTCTTTGAACCTGAACAAAACAAACTTTATACTGTTTAACAACAAAATAAGCTGTGATGTATCTTTAACGAAGGATGGAATGGAAATTCAAAGAGTAAAAGAAACCAAATTTCCTGGAGTCATGTTTGATGAGAGTCTCACTTGGAAATCACATATAAGTTATATAAAGGGGGAAGTTGCCAAAGCCAGAGCAGTATTATATAGAGTCAAGTTTCTACTAAACTGGTCTCGGTTAGTAACGTTGTATCACTCACTGATTGAACCATATTTAATTTATTGTTTAGAAATTTGGGGAGCCACATACAAAACGTTTACACAACCGTTGTTCGTTTTACAAAAAAGAACATTGAGGATCATTAATAACAGTAACTACAGAGATCACTCTAATCCATTATTCATTAGATATAAAATACTGAAATTTCCTGACTTGGTAGAGTGGAAAATTTTGCAAATAATGTACAGAGCGAATACGAGTAATTTACCAACTAAAATCCAGAAAATAGTTCATAAGAGAGTATAAGTGGGTACATGTTAAAAGGGACTGATGTCTTTAAAAAACCTAAATTCAGAACCAAAATCAAGGAATGTCATATTTCTGTAAATGGTGTAAGATTGTGGAATGCCCTTAACAGAGAAATTATAAAATGAAACTCACTTACTATATTTAAAAAATGTA
The DNA here is from genome assembly GCF_043380555.1 of Nothobranchius furzeri. Classification (NCBI taxonomy): domain Eukaryota; kingdom Metazoa; phylum Chordata; class Actinopteri; order Cyprinodontiformes; family Nothobranchiidae; genus Nothobranchius; species Nothobranchius furzeri. Next base: position 30,136,709 of record NC_091752.1, read on the forward strand.
TAAAATCAAATGTATTAAGTAATTATGAAAAGATAAAATAAAATGTCAATGATTATATAAAAATTAGAAAGGTAATGAGGTTATATTGTGTATGTTTTACACATAATTTTCTTTGTAAAAAAGGGGCAGAAATTATAAGATTTTTTTTCTATCTGCTCCTTTTCATTCAAATGTTTAATTTATTCTTTCTTTCATTATGTTTATGTATTGTATTTGCTTGTGGGTTAGGGTTAGGGTTAATTCATATTTTTTTAAATTCATAAAAAGAATTACAATAATACATGCATACATATATATACTTTTTTTTTGTAAGTGTTATTGGCCATCACCACCACTGAGCTCTAATGTGACATGTGGCACCCAAATTCTGTCAGGTGCGTTTGCTTACTGCTCAAACCATTTTATCACTGACTCATAAAGCAGAAATGACATTAAATATTCTCTAAAGGGCACATTTCTCTTGCCAACAATAGAATCTGCGGGGGGTTGATGGGAGTGTTGATCCAACAATTAATTTGCAAAGCAGTGAGAAGGCAAGCTTTTAGAAAAGCACTCTTTGGCCCCTACAGGGTTTTAAATCATCCCTTAGCTGCTTAAAATCTCCTCCACAGGTGCACCTAGAGAAACAGACATTGTATTCACCGCCAGTCATTTATATTCTACCACATTATTGGCACAGTTACAATTATGCTGCTGCATTCACACTAAATCATCCTATGCTACTGTAAACACACTTGTTGAATATTAATTTAAGCTGGTGATGAACACATGTGAAAGGTTGGATTTATTCACTCAATAATTAACAAGTAAGAAAAAAAGTTCTTTTTAATCTTCAATTAAACCGCATTGGGATTATTAAATGTTCCACGAGTAGCTATTATAGCATTAAAATTGTCTAGTTTTTGACCATTATTGCATTGAAATGGTATTTACCCTCAAATCTACATCAGTCGGAAAAATTGAAATAGGCCCTTCTTCCTGCTGCCACACTGCACTGGGTGAAGTAAATCTTCTCAAAAGTCAAAAGTAATTGGATAAAAAGTGAGTGATATTTCTCTACATCCCTTAATGTATTCTTTCTCATGTGCTCCCATCCATCATAATAACAATGCCGAGCAAATGTTACCATCCATAGCTGCTGAATGGATTTTAAATGCACAATCATGCACACTACCTGCTGCACTCTCCTCTCTGCAGCAAACTCCTACAGCCAACACCAGGTTTGAAACACAATCTGCACTTCATGAATAACTGGGGAGTTTGCTTTTCGCACAATAATATGCGCACTTTCAGATGTTTTGCAGTGATCCAACAGATTAGTCTTTTTTCATCCCTAGATGTGGCAAGACAAAGTAGAAAACAGCCAGTTGTATTATTGCATCAACTTAATGTCTCGCAGAAAATTTTTGTCATCACTTTTGTTTCAGGAAAAGCAAAATTTATGTAACAAAAAAATCTGAAATGATGGAAAACATTTTGAATGCAAACACTGAAACCTTTTTCCTTCTCTATCCAATAAAAGGGCCTCTTTCCTTTACCCATCTTGTTTCTTTTGCTTTTTATTCATTTGCTTTCCCTCCCATCACTATTTCCCTGATTTTTGCTGTCTGAAATAGTTCTATGGAGGGAATCTCGCCTCATGTTGCTGATTAGAGGTTAGAGTGATAGACTGGCAGCATGTCTGCTAAGCGTATCTCCAATGTATGAGAACAGATTAGATGTCTCTCTTCTTACCTAATTTAAATGGCTGGCTTATTTTGTACAGCGCTTTTGCTGATTAGAAACAACACAAGTGGCATCAGTCCAGCTTTTTCTCTTTTAGGATCAAAGAGTAAAAGTGGCACCTAAAACATCGGTTTTGTGTGTGTTTGTATATAAAATCAAGATTGAGTGCTTGTGAACAGTTTACCGGCTTTTTGATTTTGACTTGAGTGAATGTGACCATGCAGCAAACATATTATCATATATAAATTTTGTTTTGAGCTTTTTCCTTCGGGAATGGGTTGAGCTCATTTTGCAGGACAACATTCTACAGAATGATGTTTGGACATCAGTTACTCTGAAATACTTTAGAAAATTATGGCAAACAGATGTTAGCACTTTGGTCCAAATCATGAATTTGCCTTTAAAGACATGACTCGAGGTCTTTGAGTGTCTGATGTCTATAAAACTCAGTCTAGCAGGAAGCTGCATATCACAAAGACTCGTACTGAATCATGTTCATACTCTGGGTTGCTTTGTTTATTATCCATCAGACCAGGGGCGCAGATAGGATTTTCAAACTGGGGGAGGACGAATTTCCAATGTACCCTTCCCCAAACACTCCTCCTTGAACCATAACCTTATCGTGGTGGAGGAGTTTGAGTGCCCTAATGATCCTATGAGCTATGTTGTCTGGGGCACTTTGTGCTCCTGGCAGGGTCTCCCATGACAAACTGGTCTTAGGGGAAGGGTGAGACAAAGAACGGTTCAGAGGATCTTTCATGGATTTACAATCAAAGAGTCGGAGTACCCAGCCCGGAGGGTTACCGAGGTCCCACCCTGGAGCCAGGCCTGGGGTTGGGGCCCATGAGCGAGCACCTGGTGGCTGGGCTTTCGCCCATGGGGCCCGGCTGGGCCCAGCCCGAACCGGATACATGGGCTCATCCAACTGTGGACCCACCACCCGCAGGAGGAACATGAAGTTGTCCGGTGCAGTGTGGATCAGGTGGCAGACCGAGGCGGGAGCCTTGGCAATCCGATCCTCGGAAAACGAAACTGGTTTTTGGGACATGGAACGTCACCTCGCTGGCGGGGAAGGAGCAGGAGCTTGTGGCAGAGGTTGAGCGGTACCGGCTAGATATAGTCGGACTCACCTCGACACATAGAATTGGCTCTGGAACCCAAGTCCTTGAGAGGGGTTGGACACTCTCCTTTACTGGAGTTGCTCTGAGAGAGAGGCGGAGGGCTGGGGTTGGCTTTTTGTTAGCCCCAAGACTCTCTGCCTGTGTATTGGGGTTTACCCCAGGGGCCGAGAGGGTAGCTTCCCTGCGCCTTCGGGTTGGGGAACGGGTTCTGACTGTTGTTTGTGCTTATGGGCCAAATATCAGTTCAGAGTACCCACCCTTTTTGGAGTCCCTGGGACGAGTGCTAGATAGTGCTCCATCAGGGGACTCTATTGTCCTGCTGGGGGACTTCAATGCTCACGTGGGCAATGACCGCATGACCTGGAGGGGTGTGATTGGGAGGAACGAACTTGAGTGGTGTTTCGTTATTGGACTTCTGTGCAAGCTGCAGTTTGGCCATAACGAACACCATGTTCGAACATAAGGATGCCCATTGGTACACTTGGTACCAGGGCAGCCTAGGTCGCAGGTCGATGATAGACTTTGCAGTCGTATCATCTGACCTGCAGCCGTATGTTTTGGACACCCGAGTGAAGAGAGGAGCAGAGATGTCAACTGATCACTACCTGGTGGTGAGTTGGATCAGATGGCAGGGGAAGATGCTGCGTAGACCTGGCAGACCCAAACTCATAGTGAGGGTCTGCTGGGAACGCCTGGCAGAAGAACCTGTCAAGACAGTCTTCAACTCCCACCTCCGGCAGAGCTTTGACCGCGTCCCGAGAGCAGTGGGGAGACATTGACTTCGAGTGGGCCTTGTTCCACTCTGAGATTGTTGAGGCGGCTGTTGCTAGCTGTGGTCGCAAGGTGGCCGGTGCCAGTCGTGGTGGCAACCCCCGTACCCGCTGGTGGACACCAGAGGTTCGGGGAGCCATCAGGCTGAAGAAGGAGGCCTACAGGGCGTGGCTGGTCTGTGGGTCTCTGGAGGCAGCAGACAGGTACCGGATAGCCAAGCGGGGTGCAGCAGTGGCAGTTGCCGAGGCAAAATCTCGGGGGTGGGAGGAGTTTGGTGAGGCCATGGAGAAAGACTATCGATCGGCTCCAAAGAGGTTCTGGCAAACTGTCCAGCGCCTCAGGAGAGGAAGGCAGCAACTCGCTCACACTGTTTACAGTGGGGATGGGGAGCTGCTGACATCAACTGGGGCTATTGTCAGACGGTAGAAGGAATACCTTGAGGAGCTCCTCAATCCCACCTATGCGCATTCCAAGGAGGAGCCAGAGCCGGGAGACCTGGGGATGGACTGTCCAATCTCGGGGGCAGAAGTTGCTGAGGTAGTCAAACAACTACACAGCAACGGAGCCCTGGGGGCGGATGAGATTCGTCCTGGGTATCTCAAGGCTATGATTGTTGTAGGGCTGTCATGGTTGACACGTCTCTGCAACATTGCATTGTCATCAGTGGCAGTTCCTGGGGAGTGGCAGACCGGGGTGGTGGTCCCCATCTTTAAGAAGGGTGATCTGAGGGTGTGTTCCAACTATAGGGGGATCACATTCCTCAGCCTCCCTGGAAAGGTCTACTCCAAGGTACTGGAGAGGAGGGTCCGATCGATAGTTGAATCTCAGATTGAGGAGGAGCAATGTGGTTTTCGTCCTGGCCGTGGAACTGTGGACCAGCTCTTTACCCTTGCAAGGGTGATGGAGGGGGCATGGGAGTTTGCCCAACCAATCCACATGTGTTTTGTTGATTTGGAGAAGGCTTATGACCGTGTTCCCAGGAGCACCCTGTGGGGGACGCTCCAGGAGTATGGGGTGGCTGGCTTTCCTTTAAGGGCCGTTCAGTCCCTTTACCAGAGGAGCGTGAGTTTGGTCCCCATAGCCGGTAGTAAGTCGGACCTGTTCCTGGTGAGGGTTGGAGTCCGCCAGGGCTGCCCTTTGTCACCGGTTCTGTTCATTACATTTATGGACAAAATTTCTAGGCACAGCCGTGGTGTGGAGTGTGTCGAGTTTGGTGGCAGGATAATCTCATCTCTGCTTTTTGCAGATTATGCGGTCCTCCTAGCTTCATCCAGCTCTGATCTTCAGCTCTTGCTGGGTAGGTTCGCGGTCGAGTGTGAAGCGGCTGGGATGAGGATCAGCACCTCCAAATCTGAGGCCATGGTTCTCGACCAGCAAAGGGTGGCTTGCCAACTCCGGGTTGGGAGAGAGGTCCCCCACCCTAATTGCGTGCCTGCATTAGATTAAATCTTTTGTCCCTGTTGGGGTTATTAGGAGCGAACAATTAGTAAGCTTCAACTTACTTTTGGATTCTTCAATAAATTCTGTAAATATGTAAATATTTACTGATTTATTAATTAATTAAGATATTCTTAGATATACGGGGCACCATTCCCCTTTTACCGGGGAAAAATTGAATCCAAAACTCTTATCAGTCTTTCTTGAAGTTCGTAGAATCCTTGGAGCAGAGACTTCTCTTCGACACAACAAAGCTACTGGAGACGAAAATCTGAATTTTATAACGTTTAATTAACAATTTGTCAAATGAATAAACAGTGGCATAAATGAATAATAACCATGTGATATAATAAAAGGATGTATATTCAAAATAATGTTCAAGGTGTTTGTGTGGTGTGTGGGAGGGAGCTGTGAGTGTGTGTGGGGCTCTTCCCCTCCCCTCGCATTCAACAGGAGACCTGGATGTGTAAAGTTTTCTACTTTCCCGAACACTTAGTGGCTTAGAATCACAGTAAAACTTAACTCAAACACTTCAAAAGTTAACAAACAACAAAAGGGTCACTTGTAAATTATTTAATCTAAAAGGAGTCGGCAGCCTGGCCAGAGCTGATGACTAAAGATATTAGCGATGATCAATAAGCAGTTTATTCTTTCAAAATGACCCGAAGGACGAATTGGGAGCGAAAGAGGAAAACACGAAGCTACTTTTTAAGCAATAGCGCGGTTTTATTGCTTATTCTGGACTATAGAGGAAACGGGAGAAGAAAAGGAGAGAGAAAAAAATGAGTTTTCTGATCACCAGAGCAGCAAGGCGTCCCCGCTGTTATGATTTGACGGTTCTCCGTTTTCTCCGCAGTTTTCAGCGTCATGCGTCGGTTTAATGCTTTCTCCGTTGTTTGGCTCCACGAGTGTTTCTCCACGGCTGGACACAAAGAGAACGAAGTTTCTTTTGTGCTGAGTTTGACAACTTACAGCGTCTCTGAGAGCTGAATGGAGCTCCGCTCGTTCCCAGTCAGGTCCCGATGGAGTTGAGTGTAGTTTCCAGCGGTTGCGTGGGCTCAACTTGGCACTTAGAGCTTCCGCGTGCTCAAGTTGACGGAGCGTTCGACAAGCGTGTCCTTACCGCCAGGTATCCTGGGCAAAAGAACGAGGTTTCTTTGTCTCTGCTGAAGATTTATGGTCTTAGTTCGCGGGAAAAGCTCCACGGCTTCCCGCACATGCGCAGAACGTGTTTCTGGTATTAGGCGGTGACATCATCCCAATGCTTCCATGTGCAAAGCATCATGGGAAATGAAGTTTCTTGGCGCCGATGTGATTATTTGCTTTTCAGAGCAATTTAAGCACAGTCATTTTGGAGAAAATCACTGCATAGTAATTTCCTCATGAGGTCAGACCCTCAACATCCCAATAACAATAGATGGAAAATCGCTGATGGTTCCAAATTTCCTCAGTCGTTGAATGTTTCAGTCCAGTCTTATTTTAGTGTTCTGCCTCTACTTGGGCTTTAAAATAATATATGTTAGAAATAAAAACAAGCATCCACAGGGAAGACAAACTAGAAAATAACAAAAATAAATAAATAATAAAATCCCTAGATAAAATAATCAAGCCTGCATGCAAAACTTTTCATAGTCAGTTTGAAAAGAAGGAACAAGTCGATGCTTATTGAATCCTACCTCTAAAAATACAGACGTGATATTTTTATAATTAAATTGCTTTCCATGTCACAAGAAGAAACTAGAAGCTGACAACAGCATCTCCACATGTATGCTGGTCTTACTGGTGTAGATAAAACATCTTTTGCATTTTAAAGGTATGGCGGAGGATGCTTCTGAATTTCCAACACATTCTCACACTTGAACTATCAAAAATGATCCTGGGTGACCAAGTGTTTGTTTCTGATGCGTTTTCTTTCGACGCGCTGTGCCAGAGTGTCGTTTTCCAACTTCCCCCTTCGTTTTCCAATGCTCTTGCTGTTTAACCTTCTCCTCACCCCCATCCTAACCTTAACCCTCTTGCACTTTCAAAACTTTGTTCCTTGTTGCAGAGGTGTGGACTCGAGTCGCATGACTTGGACTCGAGTCAGACTTGAGTCATTAGTTTAATGACTTCCGACTTGACTTGATTAAATCTATAAAGACTTACGACTTGACTCGGACTTGAACGCCAATGACTTGTGACTTGAATAAACTTGCAAATGTTGACTTGATGATGACTTGAGCATATTTGATATTTTAGCACAAAAGTGGCACGACTTGATCAAATATCATTGACCATTCTTCGTTCTGCGTTTGATCTTGTACGGCTAAATGCAGCAGCACTTTGTTTATAATCAATTTCAGTTGCACTTTCTGCTTGTTTGAGCAAATAAATGAAGCTTTAAGAAGCTTTATTTCTGGAATTTAGTCTTTGTCATTAAATTGAAGTTTGACAGATGACGTGATTATGACTTGAAATTAAGTTAAAGACTTGGACTTGACTTGGACTTCCACATCATTGACTTTGGACTCGACTTGGACTTGGTTGTCTTTCACTTGGACTTGACTCAAGACTTGACTGGAAAGACTTGTGACTTACAGGGAATGCAGAATTATTAGGCAAGTTGTATTTTTGAGGAATAATTTTATTATTGAACAACCATGTTCTCAATGAACCCAAAAAACTCATTAATATCAAAGCTGAATGTTTTTGGAAGTTGTTTTTAGTTTGTTTTTAGTTTTAGCTATTTTAGGGGGATATCTGTGTGTGCAGTTGACTATTACTGTGCATAATTATTAGGCAACTTAACAAAAAACAAATATATACCCATTTCAATTATTTATATTTACCAGTGTAAACATCTCCACATTCACAAATATACATTTCTGACATTCAAAAACAATACAAAAACAAATCAGTGACCAATATAGCCACCTTTCTTTGCAAGGACACTCAAAAGCCTGCCATCCATGGATTCTGTCAGTGTTTTGATCTGTTCACCATCAACATTGCGTCCACAGCCTCCCAGACACTGTTCGGAGAGGTGTGCTGTTTTCCCTCCTTGTAAATCTCACATTTGATGATGGACCACAGGTTCTCAATGGGGTTCAGATCAGGTGAACAAGGAGGCCATGTCATTAGTTTTTCTTCTTGTATACCCTTTCTTGCCAGCCATGCTGTGGAGTACTGGGACGCATGGAGCATTGCCCTGCATGAAAATCATGTTTTTCTTGAAGGATGCAGACTTCTTCCTGTACCACTGCTTGAAGAAGGTGTCTTCCAGAAACTGGCAGTAGGACTGGGAGTTGAGCTTGACTCCATCCTCAACCCGAAAAGGCCCCACAAGCTCATCTTTGAGGATACCAGCCCAAACCAGTACTCCACCTCCATCTTGCTGGCGTCTGAGTCGGTCTGGAGCTCTCTGCCCTTTACCAATCCAGCCACGGGCCCATCCATCTGGCCCATCAAGACCCACTTTCATTTCATCAGTCCATAAAACCTTAGAAAAATCAGTCTTGAGATATTTCTTGGCCCAGTCTTGACATTTCAGCTTGTGTGTCTTGTTCAGTGGTGGTCGTCTTTCAGCCTTTCTTACCTTGGCCATGTCTCTGAGTATTGCACACCTTGTGCTTTTGGGCACTCCAGTGATGTTGCAGCTCTGAAATATGGCCAAACTGGTGGCAAGTGGCATCTTGGCAGCTGCACGCTTGACTTTTCTCAGTTCATGGGCAGTTATTTTGTGCCTTGGTTTGTCCACACACTTCTTGCGACCCTGTTGACTATTTTGAATTAAACACTTGATTGTTCAATGATCACGCTTCAGAAGCTTTGCAATTTTAAGACTGCTGCATCCCTCTGCAAGATATCTCACTATTTTTGACTTTTCTGAGCCTGTCAAGTCCTTCTTTTGACCCATTTTGCCAAAGGAAAGGAAGTTGCCTAATAATTATGCACACCTGATATAGGGTGTTGATCTCATTAGACCACACCCCTTCTCATTACAGAGATGCACATCACCAAATATGCTTAATTGGTAGTAGGCTTTCGAGCCTATACAACTTGGAGTAAGACAACATGCATGAAGAGGATGATGTGGACAAAATACTCATTTGCCTAATAATCCTGCACTCCCTGTACTTGTGACTTGCAAAGAAGTGACTTGGTCACACCTCTGCCTAGTCGTACCATCCCTCTCCAACACGCTTAATAAGAAGTTTAGAATGAGCTAAAGGGTTAAGGTTAGGATGGTGGTGAGGGGAAGATAAAATGTCGATGAAATGTGCTTTTTACTGTGGGCATTGGAAACTGACGCTCTGTGTCAGTGCGCCATCTCCCGACCTGCTGGGAATCCCAATTATACGTATTAGTTTCAATATAAATATATAACATGTCACGACCAGAACTTGAGGACCCATGATGACATCAAACACAGTGAAGCACTTTAAAAGTCTTTATTAGCAAAAAGCTGAGACGTGGCATTACCCATAGAGGGCGAGGCTGGAGACAGAGTAGGTGAACAGGCGAGGGTCGTGGAGGCAGGCAGAGTTCTTGGCAAGGGTCAGGCGTGGAAACAAGGTCAGGAGGCTATGAGTAGGCAGAAAGGAAATAGCTGGAAGATTTACTTGCAGAAGCGTTCAATAATCTGGCACTGAATGGTTGGAGGGCTGGTTCTTAAGTAGCAAGGGAAGCAGGTGTGTGTGATGAGCTGAGGAGTCAGGAGCAGGTGAAGTGGATGAAGCTGATGAGATGCAGGCTGGGATTGCTGTGGAAACAGAGCTTGGCTGGAGCTTGATGAGGGGACCAGGTGTGATGCATGAAGGCTGATGAGGTGAATGATAGTGCATGGAGGTCAGGGCATGGCAGGATCATGACAGAATGACCCTTTTACTTTTTAAAATGTGTATATGTTTATTAAAATAAATATGTAAGTGAGTTACTACCCACTAGCCACCGAAGCTGCAACTACTAAGCAACTAACCAACAATGGAAAACTTATTTGGATCTAATAAAAAAGCATTTTAACTTAGTTGACTTACTTTTAATCTTGAAAATTGTCCTCGGAGTAGCTGCCAGCTTCTGATCCACCATCCTTTTGAAAATACTGCGGTGTATTGTGGGTATTTTTTGACAAGACACCTCCCGTGTATCCTTGCTCAGCTAGCTAAACAGCTAAAAAACAGAGACCACATGCCTCAGTAGAACATGAACATTGGAACACGTCTTGGCGGCTCCCGATGACGTATCTCCTAGGCAACCGGGGCAGGGCCAAGACATCAAGGCAAGGTTTCTTGGCATTGAGAAACACCCACAGACTTCAAAGACACTTCCTCTAGCAACTGTCAGCCATTTTCAAAAGAACCCAGTGAGAACAGTGAGGGGTATCGTTCTACACATAAACAGAATAATCATGAGCAGGAAGTGCAAACTAAACCAGGAATGAGCACATATGACGTCAACCTTGCATGAAAGCTTCACGAGAATGAATGACAGTTATGCGGACCAATGGTTCAGATGATGCCCATGTTTGACTAAGAAAAAAATGTGCTTAGATACCTGGCGCTGCAGCCTGCTTCCAGCATGTTTTAGATCATGAACAAAGCTGATTTGTTTAATTTAGTGATGAATCACTCATCTAGATACTAAGGAAGACTGGTGAGACATTCCAGCTGTTAGATTAAGGTGTTAAAAAGACGAACGCACAGTAAGGAGATAGGTTTAATTTTCGGTTTGACTGCCGGGAATTAAGAAGAGACACTAGGGGGTGCTAAAAGTAAGCAAAACTGCCAAGTGTGCCTTTAACAGAGTGAATGAAAACAACATAAGAGTCATGTAGAAGTTAGCCAATCAGAGAAACACTCCCCACACACACCGAATAACTTCTACTTTCTGAATCTAGAGCATCTGAGCTTTTTTCCCCTCAGAAAAACAACTCACAAGGCATTCATTCATACTGGAGACCCCAACAGATTTATTTAAGTGTTTTTCAACTTTAAATCAAAAATATACGTGAAACTAATATATTGCAAAAAAGTGAGATTTCCATCGATACGATTCTCTGAACTATCCCAAAAAAGATGAAAATACAAGGAATATAGGTCTGAAAACGTAAATAATGGTTATAAATGCAATTATCCAACAAGGTGGTGTTTTTATTCATGTCCACTAAATGTCAGGAGCCATCAAAAACATCAGTTAAGTGTTTGTTTTAAGACCCCCACGTTCAAGACAACTATTTTAAACATGAATAAAAGCTTAGGTTTGAATGGATACACTGTAGTTTATATCTCATCCCATTCATAACACTCAGTTTCTTCTTTCACAGCCACGTATGTGAGGCAAATCAAAGTAACAGACACTTTATGGTGTATGTTATGTCACTTTTGTTCACACCTTGGAGACACAGCGCATAAAGCAGGCGATCACTTTGCAGTGTGATGTATGTTAAACACTCCTACACGGTCACAGGCACACGCAGTCAAGTCAGTGCAGTTTGTAAATGCAACTAAGAAATCTAGCTCAATAAGAAGCTTGCTAGCATAAAGAGATTGTCGATACGTGAGCACTTGACACTTTGAATTAGTAGGGAAAAAAAGACACGGTGAATAGCTGAAACTAGCTTGACCGTGCTAGCATGCCTATAATAACCCTTTAAATGGTGCCAGGAAAAAAAATGAAGTGCTTTCGGTAAGATTTGTAGTAGATCCTGTAATTGGGACAATTGTGGTACAAAGAAACCCCAGCTATTAGAGTTTCACCCCTTTTGTCATCGTGGAGCTGTCACTGGCTTTCATTTACAGAAGTTGCATAAAAAGTATGGATTACCTCTGGCTAAACAGTTTGAAATCTTGTCAAACTTTAAACATCATGGTTCAAATTCTCATAATTAGTTCTGGAAATCTCTGTTGACTTTTAAAAAATGACACATCTACTAAATCCTAGCAGCATTTTCCAACTTGTAAGATAAAAAAGAAAAAGTCCCAAATTAATCTTTTTTACTTCAAACTTTTCTTGGACACTTAGAAAATTTATGGGAAGAACATTTAAAATTTAAATCCTTATCAACCTGACACTTCAAAGAAAGAAAGATGAGAAAAATCTTGACAGATTTCCCATCTAAAAATCAAAAACCTTCTCTTTCATGCTATGTTAGGCACATCTTTATATAACACATCTCAAAATGCATTTCCTCCCTGTTTTCTGTGACATGGTTATGAAATGTCCAAAGACATTTTAGTATACAGTGTATTAATGCAGATAAGATTTAAATGTGGTCTAGAAAAAGACCTACCATCCAAGTGTTGCTGCCTTAAATGCAGGTGGTGTGACTTTGCTCTGTTTATTTTCTGTGACCTTTCTAGTGGCATGCCAGTGGGCAAAGGTCCGTGAAGTAGAAGTGCTCCTCTTCACTGTTCTTCAGTTTACAGAGCAGGGATTGATCAGCATTTTTCAGAAAGGACGAAACTACTCATGGAGAAAATAGCCCCCTGTGAGCCAAGCAATGGAGACTGACATTTTGTCCCTGTGCACACTTGGAAAGACAAAACACACAAAGTCTGCAATGTAGACAGATGAGATTAATTATATTACATTTTAAAAAATGCATGTAAGGACCTTACCTTTGACTGGACTAGCAGAGATGATAACTTTATCTAGGATGGTCTTGGAAGGGACAAATTGGTGGTACTATGTCTGAGGATGCAGTGGACCCAGTCTGATCTGCAACTACTTCTCCTTTCAAATCACAGGTTTACCCTGGCAAGCAATTCTATATATGTGAATATATAGTATGGACACCGTCCATTGATGACTCTCAGCCATACACTGCCAAACAAGATGCAAATACAATCCCTTCCTAAATAAACTCATGTACCTCTAGCTGCTTATGACTCAAAGAAAAGTCAAAATAGTCCGAAGTTGATGCCAAAGCCATTTCAAACAAGCCATCACCATCTTTGTTTTCCTCCCTCAGCCGCAGTAACATCCTGCTTATCAACAGAGTGTTATGACTGGCCCACCAAAACAATAGAGCACTGTGACTGGGCTGCTGTGAATGTCAGTGAACGGGGCATCGTCAAAGAGGACTCAAACCAAACCAAAAGAGCGCTGTAATTGGACAACTACAGAGCAGTCACCAACTTAGTTTAGCTCAGTTTCATCATCATCCTGCCCACCTGACTGATAGAGCGCTGTGATTGGCCCACCAAACCAATAGAGCACTATGACTGGACCGCTACAGATTTCAGTGAATGGGGCAGTGAGCAGTACATCATCAAAGATGATGCAAACCAAACTAATAGTGCTGTGATTGGCCCACAAACTGATAGAACGCTGTGATTGGACAGCTACAGAGTTGTCGTCATCTTAGTTTTTCTCTGTTGCACTAATGCCCCAAACACCAAACCAATAGAACGCTGTGATTGGACCACTACGGATGTCAGGGCAGTGAGCCATACATCGTTGAAGACTCAAAACAAACCGATGTATGGCCGTGTTTTGCCTGGCACCAGATGGCCGGGACTGCTGAGGTTCCAATGGAGCATGCCTAGACCATCTTTTTGTGAGTCTGATGGTCTAGATTCTAGGCTAACAGGATACCATCAGAGGTCTGATTTTTCCAGTCCCTGCTTTAGCAGTCAGTTGTTTGGAAGCATCCTTGGCAGCAGTTGCTGTGAATATCTACACAGAAAAATGGATAGAGGCTATTAAACTAAACTGGTTCAGCATGAGCCAACAAAAATGTGCTCATGAAACACCTGTGGCTCTAAGATCTTATGGTACATAAAGCACTAATTTGGTCTGCTATTATAATCTAGTACTACTTATTTTTCTACAGGGCTGTTATATGATCCTGAGCAAGTAAAGGCCCTGACAGGAGCTCCTCACTTTACAGTTTATTTTTATGTCACTTTTGTTCACATTTGTGCTTAAACACAAATTTAAATAAGCTAGCAACACATTAAGCTCATTATGCTAAATGCAGTTACTTTTTTTCTGCAAAATATGAAATGATCCTTCAAAAGGTGGCATTTGCCAAGTGCTTGCATAAATAGAAGACACCATTCATGAGTGACAAACTGCAGGGAAAATCTGTGTACATTCACCCACACAAACAGGTGGTTTGGAAGCAGGAGTTGCGTGATTAATCAGTTTTTGCTGATGATATCCATAGTAATGAACTGCACTAAGCCTCTGCAGATGGGTACTGCAAAACTGATAACAGATAATAAAAACGTGTACAGATTTATTTCCTGTCTGATTGTCTCACGTGCTTTTTTTTACCTTGTTCACAGTCCAATATCTTTGTTGCTGCCTTTTGTGTGAGCATTAATTTTGTTTTTTTTAATTGTACACAAGTCCATAGTTTTAAAAATGATCAGAACTCCGTCAGAATGATACAAGAGAATACCAAGCTGTCTATTTTTAAGTCACAAATCCAACATGTTTGAAATATTTTCTATTTCTTCCCAAGTGACTATGTCCATTCCACTAAAAGAACAAAGGAAGAGAGGCTTTTATGCTGAGTCATTTGAATGTGATGGTTTTGAACTTTTGCTGATCATTTTTGGGTTTAGTTTTCACAAAGAGCAGTGCCATTATTTTAAGGTACACTTTTTATACCTCCAATGTTGCGCTGTGAGTTTTTTAAATACCAAAACCATTTTATAACAAGCTAAGTCTGGTTAAAATATCCAATAGTTGATACCAGCTTTCCCTCCTGATTACATTGCTTTGCATTATCTAGTTCTTGTCCACAAGGAGCAACATCTTTCCCCGAACAAATATATATATTTTTTATTTATGGTTTCCAAAATGTTTTTGTAAACACATATCCTGTCTTCTTATTGAGATTTACTGCCAGCAAAACTCCAAAACCCAGGAACAAGGTACAGAGCATGTGTGCAAAGCTTATGCTGAGTAAACACAAGAAGAGGATCAAAAAGTCAGATACAAGACTGAGTTTTGTCTGCACAGTAAATAAAGGTTTAGTAATATCTGCCCCCATTATAATACAATTTGACATGTTTTGAGTCATAGGTTTGGTCATTTGTGGTTCTATGACATCATAGCATAACAAATGTGTTATTAGCTAAAGATTGAAACTTTGAAAAGCGTTTCCAAAAACACCATTAATCTCATGTTGATGACAAGCTAAAAAAAATATGTAAATTATTCCCAAAACACCATTCCATTGGATGCAATCTATAACTGCAACATTATCCTCACGGGGGCTGGTGCCCATCACCAGCAGCCTCCGGGCGAACAGGCCAGTTACACCCTGGACCATCCCACGGGAACATATACACACACACTCACACCTAAGGTCAAATTAGAGAGACCAGTCAACCTGGCAGTAGTGTTTTTGGGCAGTGAGGGGAAGCCGGAGTACCCAGAGAGAACCTGTGCATTCACAGGAAGAACATGCAAACTCCATGCAGAAGGACCCTGGGCCAGAATGCAAACCCAAGACCTCCTTGCTGCAAGGCAACAGCGTTAACCACTACACCACTGTGCAGCCCACATTATAATCCCATGATAATATTTTCAGAGATCTGTATCTAAAAACCAATCAACACAAAATAAACATGAAATCAATATATATTTTACCTGAAAATTAGATATTTTAGAACGTTTTATTGAACCTTTAAAACTTGTTTTATTGAGTACCTCTTCATGGTGGAGTAGTGTTCGTCTTTCATTAACATTCTCAATATTTAGCTGCAGCCACGAAGGCCCAAGGTTTGACCTTGAGCCACAAGTCTCGTTCTGTCAGCTCAAATCAAAGACCACTTCAAATGATGTGTCAGATCCTTGAGAATCCTTGTCCTGCTTGCAGCACTGATAAAAAATTTAATAAACATCAGCCTCCCAACCTGAGACAAACCTCCAAACGTTGACCATGTGGAATAAAAGGTTTAAAGCGGAAAGTTCTTTTGGAGTTGAGAAACAAACTCAAAAGGATGTATAATGCTCATCAAGGTCGATTTAAGGTGACAGGCTCACGTGTTGAGCTGAAAGTCAACTTAAAGTTGTGGTTATTGAATACTTATGGAAAGCTGTCATCCATACAGTAGCTGATAAAGAGTTTTTAAAATTAGAGGCTTCAGATAAGTAACCACACACGGCCATTTTGTGCTCCTTAATGAGTCAAAGGCGTATTGATAATATAGGATAATTACTTTTACTTTGACTGTTTTCACATCATCCTGCTCAGCATTGATTCTCAAATTTCATGGTGCGATGAATTCATCAAGCGTGGCTCAGCCTCTTCCATTTCTTAACCCTCTTTCCTTCCTCTACCTGATTTTTCTTTCTCCCTTTTAGCTGGCATTTTGGGACTCTACTCGTGGATTAAACGGTAGCCTGAAGGAGAATCGAATTGAAAGCGGTATGCAGGGAGTGACGCTCAAGATTGTAACGTTACTGGTAAGTCGTGGGAGAGCATTGAATCCAATAACACTTTGACCTGAGTATGCAATTATCCTGGTGAATAAAACCAAACAAACACTACTGAAGCAAACATATCAGGTTAGACTTGTCGCCCACAGATTAAAACTGTAGTTTCTTAGTAAAAGAAACGATCTGTGCCTTTTATATGGTTTTAATTATCTGCTAAAATACACAAGTCATTTTTTTCACATTAATTTCTTCACATGAAAGGGATACTTAGGAAATTTTTCATATTTTTAAATCATCTCCTCAAGCCACTATGTGCTGAAATGACCCTTTACAAGGTTAACAAAAGGCCACCCAGCCCTTTTCACCCTGTGGCCAGAATATTCCACTTGCAACTTCAGACTGACTCTGTTGAGCTGAGACACCTTACGCTGCAGTCTGGTTTCAACACATTTCCTGCATGTTTTAAAACAAAAATTAAGCTGATTTGTTCAATTTAGTGATGAATCACTCCTGTAGCCTCTATGGAAGGCTGTGGAGACATTTCAGCTTTTAGATTAAGGTGTTAAAAAGACAAACGCACAACGAGGAGATGCTTTCCGTTCTACAAACTGGCACCAGGGGGTGCTAAAAGCAAGCCAAAACTGCATAGTTTCCATTTAGAGTAAATCAGCATGTAGATATGAAACATTCTGTTTGTTTTCTGTCAAAATAGACAGGTCACTAAAAAATGAATATGAACATAAATTTGAACAATATGAAGAAACTCAACTGCATTTAGCGTGATAACAGTATGCAAAACCTTGGAGCAACAGTCTGATCAAACAGAGAAATTTAACAAGAAGCACTGTTCCATGAAAGTAGTGGCCATTCAGTTATTTTCAGTCGTTCCCGATAAAAGGGGAATAGTGAAACTCAAAGTAGTTCTCCTATTTAAACATTCAGTTTGAAAATCATCCGCACTGAAAGAGGAGGTACATTAAAATCGTTTCACTTTGTTCTGCTTCTATTTTAGGACGATTACTGTGCAAAAGGACAGAAAGCATCACATTTTAGTTTCCAAATAACAAACTGTTGCTGTTTTCTTCCTAAAATGAAATAAACTTTCTTTAAAACCTCTTAAGGCAGGCCTACATTGCTGTGGCAGAAGGCTCTTCTATTGTCCTCAGCTTCAATCACTTCCCCTCCCCTCCATTTTTTCTCTTCTTTACAGATGATTTATCTTCACCATATTTATTCACATAAGTTCTGCTCAGCTGTATTCTGGCAGTGTCAATCAATTAATTTATCCCTGCCCGCTTTAACTCCTCCCTCCTCCTCCGTGTCCCCCTGCCCCATCTTCCCCAGCTTCCTTTACTCCACCTCCACCAGTTAAAGTCTGCCCTGACACTTTCAACTCATAAAGAGGAACTATGGGTGTGAGCAATAAATTTAAAATGGCAATTTTCACATTGATGAACCATTGCAGTTGCCATGGCGCCACATGTTATGGGTCAACAGTTGCTGAAGACACTTTTTTATTAAGATGGAGTTCAATGTAGATTACACTGGAGCTTCCCATAAAGGTGTCTTAAGATGAATGAATGCGTCCTCGCTTCGGCTGTCAATCTGGTAATGAGAATATTTAGGTGAATCTTGATGGATGACACGTCTGTGATTGAATACAGGCTCTAAAGTTTGTCTTAATCTTTGGTTTTGTGATAAAACTCTAATTTATTTTCATTTTTTATGTGAGAGTGGAACATTATCTGCAACCTTTACAAAAACATCTCCAATTTTAATTCAAATAGGAAGAACCTTTTGTGATGGTGGCAGAGAATATTCTGGGTCAACCCAAAAGATACAAAGGTTTTTCAATCGACGTCCTTGATGCCCTCGCCAAGATCCTCGGGTTCAAGTATGACATCTACCAAATTGGTGATGGGAAGTATGGATCAGCACTCCCTAATGGATCCTGGAATGGCATGATAGGAGAATTAATTGCCAAGGTTGGTCCTTATTCTTCATTATGCTTGATTTCTTGTTTCTTCTGTGTTTCACCTTCTTTTATAAACTTTGCGTCCAGCGAGCAGACCTGGCCGTGTCAGCCATCACCATCACACCTGAGCGCGAGAGTGTGGTTGACTTCAGCAAGCGCTACTTGGATTACTCAGTGGGAATTCTGATGCACAAATCTGAGGAAAAGATCAACATTTTTTCCTTACTGGCTCCGTTTGACCTGGCGGTGTGGGCATGCATTGCTGCAGCCATCCCCGTGGTGGGAATCATGATTTTTCTGCTCAGACGCATTCAGGCCGTGCGGTGTCACAACAGCACGGGCCACCCTCCTCCTTCAGCCTCCACTTCCCTTCAGAGCGCCATCTGGATCGTCTATGGCGCTTTCGTGCAACAAGGTGAGTGGCAGACATTTACAAATTATGCATGCGCGATGTGATGCTTGGGGGGGGGGGGGGGGGTTCTGTCTAAAAGACATTCATAACGAAGAAACAAGCATGTTTTCATAAATATAAAATCATTAGATGCAGATTAGAAAGTAAAGCAAAAACAGATGGTTACTTTAGGAAACTAAAATAAAACAGCATAAATTTTAAGAAGCAATATGTAAGAATTCTACAGTTAAATGATCACAAAACAGTCTAATGTCTCAATCATGTTGGAAGGAAAGTTGCATTGAAAGACATTTCATGCTCAGCATGCTGGGGTGTTAACAGTTTATCTCCTTTAAAAATAAAAAATAAAGAGGAATGTAGTTTCTCTTTACAAGTGAGTTTGTAATTCAACACCAGCAGGCAAAAAGATCCAGAGCTGTTTGAAGAACTGAAGCCAGTAAACAGGAGTGACCCAGATGTTCTTTTTTGTACCCCCTAAGAAGCCATCATTCTTTTACTGTAAAATCTGGTGAAGCAGGCTAGAAGCTAATGTTGAGCTAACAATGCTAACTGTTTGAAGAACTGAAGCCAGTAAACAGGAGTGACCCAGATGTTCTTTTTTGTACCCCCTAAGAAGCCATCATTCTTTTACTGTAAAATCTGGTGAAGCAGGCTAGAAGCTAATGTTGAGCTAACAATGCTAACAGTGAATTTAAAGCAAATATGCAGCTCTAAAAATATCTCAAGCTAGTTTTTAAAATTACCAACCACTTGATATTACAGTGAATTGTTGTGTGAAGTCAATATGGAGTTTGTCGTGGCATTTACTTCCTTTAATCTGTTGTTTAGAATTATAACAGCAAGCTAACAGAGAGACTGCAAACAAGCATACTTCCTCTAATGCTGAAAACGTATTACCGTAATAACTGTAGTAAATGTGCCATATCGTAAAACACTCACGAGTGCTAACCATCGACATAAAAAAAATATGGACAAAGCCCGCCCATTGCTCCACTGGAGGGCAAGTTGAATCCAAAAATAGGATGTTCCCACCTCTGATTTTTTTCACTGAGTCACACCCAGTCAATCCAAAAATGGCAAAAGAGGTGGAGTTGAGGGTGGGGTTGTTACATTTGAAACGGGGTTGGAACAAATTAAATCAATCTAGCTACTTGCTAACTTAGCTAACCCAAGAAGCTAAGAAAGGCTCCAGGGACCATGGGGTAGCCTGCTCTCCCTACTGAATGGCTCCCCTGCGAGGCTGTAGTCATGCTGGTTGCCTGTGGAGATCTAAAATGGACTGGAACTGTTAGATTACAAACAGAGCCAGACTACTGTGACAGGGAGCCCTGGCCTTCCAGATCAGCTCATTCTGCATGGACTAAGATCTGTGGGACATTAGCTACATGCTAACCCAGAGCCAATAGAATTTTTCTGGGCATTTTTAGCACAAAAAAAAACATAGTAGAGCAACGACGTTGGAGTCGTTTTACAGCGTTTTTCCTGCTGGCATTAGGTTAGCATGTAGATAATGTCTCACAGATCTACAACCTCAGAGAAGGAGCTGATCAGAAAGGCCAGGGCTCCCAGTCACATCATTTGGAATCGTGGTATGTCCAAGGAAGGTTCCGTCTTTCTCGCCTCTGATTATTATAGTGCTAAGTTCACATTTTCTTTACAAAACTCCCTAAAAAGCTTTGTGTCGGTGATGATGGCAGGAGAACGGTCTGCACTTGGCATGGTTTGCTGCTAAATGAAATAACCAATCGTAGTAGAGCCCTTCTAGCCAGTTATAGGCGCAAAAGACAGGATCTTCGTTGGACATACTACAATTCCAAATGACGCCTCCTGATCGCAGCAGTCTGGCTCAAAACGTTATATTTCAAACTATTTCAACCCATTGTAGACCAAGCAGTGTTATGGTAAATGCATAGATTTTTCCCCATTCTAGCAGCAAACTATTACTGAGAAAAATGTGGTTGAGCGAATCTAAAACTAAACAAAAAACTAAAAGAGCTGCAGTGTTTCTGTGATCTCCTTCAGAAATTCACAAGTGACCAGCATGATTACAGCCACACATGGGAGCTGGTGTTATGTCGATATGTGTTCCCCCATTGAGATCTGTTTCTTTTGCACCCAGCTGCAAATGGAGACGACCCATTCACAAAAAATAACCCTAACCCTTACCCTTACCAAGTGTTCACCAGCGGAAATATAATTTCACTGACTGATAAAAGAAGCAGAAACTGCTTGGATGTTCTGTTAATGCAGTCAATAACCACAGCTTGCCCTCTTTGTCCAAATAATTCCATGATTAACTCATTAACTGGCTGAATCTAAATGGCCAAACATCTATTAATGTGAGGCCGAAGCCCAGGCTGAGGCCTTTCTCCGGAGCTAGCTCTCTTTGCTTCATATCCAGAACCGAATTATGGGGGCTTGTGCATGACTCGTTTTAGCTTGTCATCTAGAACCTGGTGCCGATCCATAACTGGCAACAGCCATAAATCTTATGGAACAGGAATGAGAAAGTGACTTTTTGCTTTGAAAAATAGTCCACAGTAACCACATTTTAACACATGATGTC
Organism: Nothobranchius furzeri; assembly: GCF_043380555.1. Classification (NCBI taxonomy): domain Eukaryota; kingdom Metazoa; phylum Chordata; class Actinopteri; order Cyprinodontiformes; family Nothobranchiidae; genus Nothobranchius; species Nothobranchius furzeri. The sequence continues at coordinate 30,158,092 of NC_091752.1, forward strand.
ATTCTTACATGTTGCACCTTTAAATAGACAACTTATGAAACCATTCAGTGTGTCTGCTAACCAATGAACTAAAATATTATGACATTTAAAAACTGATATAGCAGAATATTATGTTGTCACAGTCAAACTAATTATTTACAAGCACACACACCCTGGCTGCTGCCGTCATGAGCACAAGACGCTCTAATTAAACAAACAATGTATGTTGATATCACCATGCAACAACTGCTGAATCAGGAGATGGTAACTTTCGTACCAAATGCCTTCTTTAGCATCTTTTATGGTGCCCTTCTCAAGGAGAACACCCAATCTGTAGTTCTGGTTGTGATCCAGGTAAGTCAGCTTGGAACAAATTCAGCAGTTGATGTTAAAGCCTGAACTGCATCTATCATAGTCTGGCACACTGCCTGGGAACCTTTTGTTAACCCAACACCCACTATGTTTCAACAGAAGCTCAATTTATGCCATTTCTCATCCTTTCCCCTCCTCATATCTGGCTCGTGTTCAACTCTGCCACTTATTGTTTATTATTTTAAATTTTCTTGGAGATGGTGTAGGTCACTTTGATACAGATCACACAGTTTCCTATAGTGCGCCATTGTTAGTGCTCCAACTTGGCAGCCAAATACCTCAGTGAGTTTATAATGATATGCAAACCCTAGGCTGAGTTTTGTTGTGCGTTCACTGCAAAAGAGGCTATCCATCCCAGACACACAGGCTTCATTGCTGCTTTTTTCAAACAGGAACTGTTCTTTTGTTCCAGGATGAGGTAATTCAGAGGTAGGGAATAATCTAAACCTTCCTAGGAATCAAATGGAATTTTTTTTTCATTATGATTAAAGGCTTTAATCAATTTGTTCCATAGATGAGAGAGAAAGCCACAGACGTCTGCTGCTGTGAGGTTAGATTGTGGACAAAATACAACACATTTCATATTCGATGACCTTAAAATAACAGTCAAAGCCATATGTAATAAAAATGACTGATGCTGGAGTGTTACACATCTGACAAGACCTTCAGTGTTTTTGATTTTTCTCCCCAAGCTTTCCTCAGGGTGCAGCTGTGCTGATCATGACACTTTCAGACAAATATGTTTTTATCACATTTCATATTCTTGAAATTTCAGATGTTATTTCTTCAGCTTTTCCCTTTGGTGTCAGAATGCATGCTGACATGTTTCTCATTCGTCTCATGATTCGTTTTGGTATTTTTGCAGACGAGTCGGTAAGATAAAAAAAACATGTCATCATCCTTGTTTACCTCTCTAAAAACAATAAATGTGAGAAATTTGAAATACGTTCTTTTTGCATCCTCAAAAAGATCAAACAAAAGATTTTATGTTAACACTTATGTTATTAAACCGAATCCTAATATGAGTATAACCATCTGTTCTGGTGTTAAACACAAACAAATAGATATGATCAACAGCAGAAAGTCTGCTTGTCTGAATAGACCGATGAGTCATAAATGTTCTGGAAAATCTAGAAAAAAATCAATACACAATATTAGTCAAAACTTTATTGTGTCTGCTCTTTCACTGTAAAAGATTAATCAAAGACGAAACAAAACAACCTACCAGAGATGGATGAGGGAGAAAATTCATGCAGTTCTGCAGCTTTACAGTTTTATTTCTGTTGTATTTCACAATTATGTTCAGACCTGTGTCCTCAGTGGGTGATTTTAGTGCTGCTATCTTCTCCAAATTAGATATCAGAAGTGTGTTACAGCGTGTGTGCAATTTTTCATCAGTCAATAGAAATGTAATCATCAAAATGTTGAATCTCAACCATTTCAAAATGATTTCTTTTGCAGTTTAATTTTTTTTAAACATCTTTATCTTGGTTTTTGTTTTATTCTTTTGTTGCATGAAGATTTTTTAACTACTGGTTAAAGGAAACTCGTACATCATTCCTAATCACCAAAGTTAAAATCTGGGTCTCGGCTTCTCCCCTTCCTGATTTCATGCTTCGCTACAGATTGTAAATGTGCTGATGTTCACGTCTGTGTGCACTTCTCCTTCTTCACAGGCAGCGACTCCATCCTGGGCTCGGTGGCTCTGCGTATCGTCATGGGCAGCTGGTGGCTTTTCACCCTCATCGTGTGCTCGTCCTACACAGCCAACCTGGCTGCCTACCTCACTGTGTCGCGCATGGACAACGCAGTTCGGTACAACAACACACTTTTTCACACACTGTGTTACAATCAATCGGATGGTAGTACAATCTGTCATGTCCATATGTACAGAGTCTGCACACTTTCATGTCTGCATCTCTTGAGGTATATCTAACCGTGCTGTTATTATTGACTGGAACACAGGTGTTTCTTTTAAAATGCCCACTGACTGGATCGATTTTTTGATATAGTATGTACATATTCTATTTTTCAGCTTTAACGGTCAAGATTACTGCAGCAGCAGCTCTGGTTGAAGATTAATCTTTACACATCTCTCATCTGCTCGACTCAATGCTGGGTTTCTTTAATTGTTGACCCGCTAGCCTAACAGCCAGCTCGCCCCCAGTATAAATGTTATTTGTTTGTGAATCCAATTTGGTGTGACGTCTCTCCCTAAACAATGAGCAGAAAGGCATTTGATTGCTTTGCTTCTGTCTTGTGGTGAACAAATAAGCACATGGGGACATGTTGTTAGCTGAGGTGAATGCTAAAAGACACAAAGTTCATCTATGAGGTGGATTTGTCTGTGTGTGGGAGGCATGTTGTGAATAGCAACTATTTTCTTATCTTTCTGTGGTACATTCAGTGTAGGTTAAGGAGATAAAATCTATGACAGAAAACTAAGAAGGAGATCATGGGTCCATTGGGGCCTCCTCTTTAACTACAACAAAACGTTTTTTTAGGTTTGAACGGAACTGGAAAATATTAAGCACAAACAAACAAACAAACAAAAAGCTTTAAAGATACTTTGATGTTGAGCGTTGGTTTTTCTTTTTAACTTTGTTGTGTTCAACCACTAGGGATGGGTAACTTATTTGGCACTTTTTTTTTCCCGTGTCCTGTCTGGCTGTGAAGAAAACAGAATTAATGTCTGAATGCTGGTGACAAGCCTTACAGATTAACTCTCAGGTGGAGCATCAAAGCTTCTGCTTTTAATGTCACGCCTGATACTTAAAACTATTGTTTTTTTTAATGCTTGTAATTCCGACCAGACACGGAGACAGAGGTGAAAGAGAAAGGAAGAGACAAAAGGTGGGGGTGGGGGGTAGTCCCAAAAAAATAAACAATCACTGATGAACACGAGTCTACTTCTAGACCTGCAGAAAAGGGATACACATCAATACGACAGGAGCAAGCTATCACTGCGTCAACTTGATGAAGAAATATAAAATAAACATTGTTTTACTGAACAATCACACGATAACAAATCAAAGTGCACTTAGTAGCAACCACAGCCTTACGACATATGTTGAACGTGCCCAAGTCCATACTTATGAGAGCACCGTGTGAGCGTACCCGCACTTGTATATGTAAGGTTTCTCTATAGGAGCGTCCAATAGAGAGTGTGAGGGGCCACAGATCTGCCCCCAAAAGATGCGTAAGAGATGGAAGGAGCTCCAAGTCTCAGAGATCCAGGAGCTGCCCCAGAGCGCAGGGACCCCAGAGAGACTGCAACCAGAAAAGCCCCAGCCCCCCTCGAGAGGCGCAGAGGATTGTCCTGGGAGGCCACAACCAGCAGCCGGCAGAGTCCTGGGGGATATCAGCGGCAAGCCCACAGGCCCTCCCGCAGCCTCCCATCCACAAGCCGGCCAAGCCCGGAACCCAGCGACCCGGGACCCAGGGGCGACCAGCCCCACCGGGGACCCAACAGAGCCCAGGGACTAAGATCCCACCAGGCAGCCACCGGGATTGGTCAGGCAGACGACAAAAATCTTAAACCCCCTGACCCGGGAGCCGCGAACACTCAGGCAGACCAAGGCACCACACCAAGTGTGGCAAGGGGAAGAGAGGTGAAGGTGTATAGCAGCAAAAGAAGTCCCAGGAGAGGGGAGGAGTCAAAGGCCCCACCTGACATATATAGTTATACACAAACAGAGTCACACACTCACTCCCTCATGCTCACACATACACATACAACATAAGACTTACAAAAATGCACGCAAGACACCCACTCATGCTCCCCATACACACCCTATTCACTCTGGTCCCGGTACTGCTGCACAAAGGGTACAACCATCACCGGTTCCCAGAGTTCGACCCTTTCTGCTGGGGTGCTGATGAGCAGGCTTCCCCGCCCAACGCCGGGCAAAGCGAGCCACCACCCCAGACCCCAGCCAGATTGCCAGATACCCCTCCTAGCCCCCAGCCCCGGGATTCCAAGCGACAACAGAGGTGTGCTAAGACCCCTAGTCTCCCTCCGCCTGCTCCAACACAGTGTTGGTTTGTGTTGACGAGGTGTATTTGTTCATGGCTGTGGTGATCGAGCAGTGCAGGCATTGTCTGGCCTATGCCAGCTGATGCCACCACACCACCCCTCTTCCCCCACAGCCCTCTGTGTCTAAGTGCAGTTTAAAATTGGAAGTGGGCACCGGCACTTGGGATGAGGCTGAAAGATCCCCTTGCCAAATGCCATTGAATGTGCTCACTCCCAAGGCCCTAAGTGTGTGTTTGCGTGGAATGTCTTTGGTGGAAGGGTTTAATGTGCAAATAAAATTGGGCGGCAGGCTGCCACAGGAATGTGGAAATGGGGTCCATTCCCACACCCCCTGATTTGTCCAGCCCCATGTTTGTGTGATGATGTGAGGGAGCAGGAGGAGAAAAATGTGTGGGGATAGGGAGGAATGGCTAGTTGGCCTAAGCCCTCCAGGGAGCCAGCTCCCCCACTGGCCCCAATAGGCACCTCCATTGCCAAAATGCCACCCAGGGCATGGAGACCCCAGCCCATCTTGCCAGGGCCCAAAGCAGCAGCATCGCAGAGCTCCACGGAGTCCGAGAGAACCAACACAGCCCCACCCCAGCAGAATATCTACTCTCATCCCTGCATTTGCACAGCTTCCAGAATATATAAGTCATAGGACATCCAGGTAAGGTTGGGTCCTCCCCCCTCTGGACATCCCCCTCCCCTGTTATGGGACAGCAGAGGAGTCAAGGTCTACACGAGGCCCCAGAGCCTGGGCCAGGCACTGCCGCATGTTCCCGCCTTCTTCCCGGCAGCATACATGTCAGGACCCGACCACCAAGTGCCTTATTTGGCACTTTCTAAGGCACCGACCAAATTCCGTGGTATAGACCAAGGGCCGATTCACCTGATAGGAAACTCTGCCTTGTTTCAATACCATAGAGTTCAGTACCTGTCCTTCATTAATGAGAACTTGTGAGACAGTGATTTCCCAAGATAGACGGCAGCGCAAGAGCATTATGTCATCAGTCGTTGCATTCCAGCTCTAAACAGAGCAAGTAGCATAGTAGAAAGAACACTAATGTTTGGTTCCACTTCACTAAATGCAATAGGTGACTGGGTGATGACGACATCATAGACAACGTTCTAAGTGAGTTTTCACTGTCCTAAACTGCTTAAACAGGCAAATAAACTGTTCAAGAAAATATTAGCTTGACGCTTGAGCTTCATTTGCTATCAGCTAATGGTGCATTTGAACTCAGAACTCGGAAATTCAGACTTCCAACAAGGCAGAGAGAAAGCTCTTTAAAGTTTGGTGTCACTTCACTAAATGCGATGGGTGACCGGGTGATGATGACAACAATCTAAGTGAGGCATCATCATCTTAATTTGCTCCGCCAGGTACATAAACTGTTTAAGATAATGTTAGCTTGATACTTTAGCTTCCGTTGCTATCAGCTAATGGTGTGTTCGCTTCCTCCTCGGAACTCAAAAATTGTTCAGAGTCGGAAAAATCAACTGATTGAGAATAAGTGGTAAAAGGAATGAAGATACTCCATAAATGTAGTTCACAGCAGCAATGTTTGCTTTAGTTTAATTTGCAGGTTTTAAAGCTACAAGAACCCACCCATCACATATTTTGTCCAGAGAGGAAAGGAGAAGTCCATGGATCTGGGTTTTAGGTAGTGAAACACCAAAATATTAAATACAAAAAATTTTATGGTATAGACATTTGTTTTGGTTTGTATTTGTAGTTTATAGTTCATGGTCACCTCATCATAGTTATTCCAGAGGGCAGCCATAGCACTCTGTTTTCCCACCATTGATTACCTTAAATGTGATGTAAAGTCATGATATTGGAGCAAGGCAAGAGATAACAATTCCAACCTTTAGTTTGGTAAAATATTTGAGAAGATATTCTCATTTACAAACATGACCTGGCCAACTAAGCAAACCTTTGTCATTACATCCTTTCACACACACACACACACACACACACACACACACACACACACACACACACACGCACGCACGCACGCACGCACACACACACACACACACGCACACACACACACAAGATCAGATGTGTCGAGGCTTGGAGTGTTTCACATCTAAAGCGGTCCTGGCAGACATGGGACTTTAGGGTCCTCTCTTCTCAGTTTGACCACTTACTGAATGATCCACTGCATTAAGTTGTTGACCCTAACAGATTAAGAAAAAGGCATGAAATGTTGGGTAAGACCAGTCAATATAGTCAGTCAATATAAAGCAAAAACTGCACATCTTACCCTATAAATGTCACCCATTTGACACAATGAAAGCATTAGCCATTAATGACCTGAAGAAGAACAGTTAAATTCTTTCCCCCCATCTTTCCTGCGTACCAAAAATCAATTTATAACCAGCAAAATTGGTGTTTCAAACACACTCATACTTTACCACAGCTCTGCCTCCTCAACTTTTGTCTGCTATTGGCTAAAATATTACTTTAGAATAGTTTATTATTGGAGCAGTTCAGGAGGCTTTTAAGCTGTACTATTAATTTGATAGGTTTTCTGCCAATGGGGGCGATTTTGCAGTATTTTTGAGAAAAGAAAGGTCATGTAGAACGAAATCTCCCTTTGAGGGTGGCAGCTGTTTCTGCTTCACCATCAACTAGAAAACTGATGGTACAGAACATTTACAAACAAGCTTGGAGGTGGTGTGCAGAACATTTTCAACGTCAAAGAGTCTGTGGTCTAGACAGAAATTATTAAGGCGATGTGAAGGGTGGTAAATGTGTGCTTTTCAGCTTGATATATTGCCTTTACTTATGACCAGTAAGCTGTGATATTCTATATAAATATAGGATATCAGCCTGCTTGGTCTTTGGATGTTTAATCAGAAGATTCTAGGATTCTTTGCTTTTTCAGGATCAAACACACTTCGTCTCAATTCAGACAGTCAGGTTTATAAAAGTTAAGAAATTTATTTTCTAAACAAATTAAAAACAAGACAAGTTAACCAAGGCTACTAAGAATGTAGGAGGATGGGATGTGATGTATGTTGACTATGTGTGAATGTGTTTATCAGAACCTTATATCTAGAAGAAAATGAGTTCTGGGTGTGAAAAGGAATTTGGTTTGCATTAAGCTATGAAGTTGGTTCTTATCAAAAACGGCATCAGATGCAATCTGTGTGTCTACCACACCCTTTCTTTGGAGACCCTATTCGCGGATCAGGAGGTCAGGGAGGTCGGGCGACCGCTGGGCACCGAGGTTCGGTAGATTAACCGCAGCACCGACTCTCCAGTCCAGAGACGTTTCCGAGTCAAAACAGATGGATGAAATTGTTTGTGTCTAGAACAGCTGTTTCTGAATAGCTGAAGGAGCCATTTTGTTGTGTCAGCTGTAGGCAGCTTTTAGCAGGGTTTTTGACTGATTGTCAAAAATGTTCTGAATTAAAGACGGTTCGCTACGGATGGCCTGTCCGTAGCTTTCTCTAGAACTGCATGCTGAATCTCACAGGATGCTGGAAGGTGGAAGTTGAAGTGCAGAATCACTGTAATCATATTATGATTTTCTTGGCTAGTCGGGATGTGCCATGTTAATGGGTGTTCACAAGCAAACCTCAGAATGTCACGCCTCTTTCAGATACAGGATGTTCTGATTTGTGGAACAGAAAGCAATGTGTCAGGATATTAGCTTGACCTTGTCATCGTCTGTGTGTGAGCTGTCAGAAAATAGTGATTCACTTGTCATTTCAAACTTCAGTAATTCAAGCACAGATTAATCAAAACATTATTGATAATTTCATATAACATTTGTTCATTCCATTTCATGATTGATTAACTCATATGAGCTGAAAAAAGTCACTTTATTCAGAGGCATGAGGAATCCTGCGGTGTTATCAGAAGAAGGCTTTGTTTGGGAACACAGGCTGACATCGTGTTCCTCCTGAAATGTCAACAAGGTTTGCAGAACCTTGTTGCTTGTTGGAAGGTAGAATGTGAAATCCACCTTAGAGCTGGAATTTATGTCTTCCGGTGACCGGTGGCATGCGGGTCAGTTTTTAGGTGAAAACTGACCATTGCTGGACAATACATATCCCCCCTTTTCAAGGACACAGGGTCTTGCTAGAAACCACGAGTCATTGAACAATTCCAGAGGCCCTAGGGACTCAGTTGAGGAAGGAAAGGTTAGTTCCCAGGCAGAAGCAACAGGAGTGAGGAAAAGCAAACGCCCACCGGAGAATAGTCAAAGGTACTCCCAAACTTGAAGGAATAATTCCAAACAGGCAATAATAATTCCACTTAGCGTAATCCTTAGGCAGTAAGCAGAAAAGCAGGGACCGGACCCGGTCACAGGTGAATCGTAGAACTCCAGCATCCATGGCAGGAACCACAGGACGTCCAGACCCAAACGAACTGGAACCCCAGGCAGCAGAATCAGGCGATGGAGCAGAGAGGTCCTCCCAGGGAGTGAGGACCACTGGCGAAACTCAGGAGAGGAGCAGAGCACACACACACAGGGCACTTGAATGTAGACACACATAGATTGCATCTGATGTAAAATAACAAATAAAAAGAAACCTAGCACTATATGTACCTATATGTGCTATGTGAAAGCAGATTATGTGAACAGAGTCCAGGTGAAAGAAATTGATGCAGCAAACTACATGTACTGGAAAAGTGTTGCAAAAGAACAAAATTAACAAAACCCTATAATATATGTAGGGGAAAATCAACACTTCTGAGTAAAAATTTTATCAAAAGAGAAGGGCAAAATAATCTGTAGCCCATAAGTGGTAAAAATCAAACTAAAGGAAGTTATTACAGCTATGACAGAAAGCAATCAGCTGTAATGAAATGCTGAAGAAACGTATATTATATATATATATATATATATATATATATATATATATATATATATATATAGATAGATAGATAGATAGATAGATAGATATAGATGATAGATAGATAGATGATAGATAGATGATAGATAGATAGATGATAGATAGATAGATGATAGATAGATAGATAGATAGATAGATAGATAGATAGATAGATAGATAGATAGATAGATAGATGATTAAAGAAGTAATAATATAAAGAAGAAACACTTGAATGTAAATTGGTGTTGTAAGTAATTAAACCTATATGTGAATGTACCACAGTAGGAATCAGAGATTAGTAGATAAAGCACAAAATGAAGTTAAAGCAGACACAAAATGTTTAAAAAATTGCAAAAATTATCATAATAACTAGGAATTGAAAAATAAAAGAAAATGGAATTTGGATTCAACATGACAGTCAGTGGAGTTACTCACTGTTAACTGTTATGGACTCAGTCATATAACTATGGAAACCCATAGCATGACCACAACAAAGTCAACCAAGTCTGTATGTTATGTTTAGACATGAATTCTATCCACGCATACACTCCATAGAACTTGTGTGACTTAAATCAGAGAACCGAGCGTGAGCGGACGGAACATTCACCCCCCTTTTGGTTCGATTCGAGTTGGGTTATCATATTTATGGGTTGTAATATCATCCAAATCAGTGGAACCCTTGTGCGGTTTGATTTGGTTCCTGTGGACCCACTTATAGATGGGATCTTTGTTTCCTTTGGTGATCTTGATCTGATACACGACCGGAGAGAGTTTTTCAGTTATCAGGTATGAACCTGACCACTTCAGCAACAGTTTCTTAGCCAGTTTACCAGGGGTGATTTTTGTGTGACCGGAATTAGGAGCAAAGATGTAGAACCAGGCCTCATCACCCACGTTGAGTTCAGAATGTGAGGCCTTTTGATGATAATAAGCCTTCCTGCCCTCAGCTGATTTCTCCAGATTTGACTGTGCAAAAGAAAATGCTGCAGGCAGATGGTTCTTCAGGTCCTGCAAATACTGCTCGTTAGTGTAAGCCAGATTGGCAATGGACTGGACTTAAGCTTGGTTTATGCTTGACGCATTCACTTTCCGCTTGGTAATGCGGCTCACGGATGGAACGCACTTCACAACTCGCAGCGTTTATGGTTCGTGCAGCTTGTCTCTGCGGTGAGCCAATATTCTCCCAAACTGAACGGGGCAGCATGGAGCTCTATGGCATGCATCCAACACGACACCATAGTAGAAGTAAAAATTACTGTTGTTTACAACATGGCATTCCAGCATTTTTAACTGTGTCCTCGTCTTTTCCAACAGTGCGAGCTATTTCTCTCCAAGAATTATTAACAACATGTTGATCACGGTGATCTCTGAGAGCTGAATCATACAAATGTCTGTATTTACGAACCTCTGCCATACTAGTTCTTGCCGGTCCGCCATGTTTTTCCACGTCCGACCGTCAGCGTGGTTAGAAATTTTCCTAGGTACGCGTTGCAGAAATGTTGGGCCGTGCGGAGACGCGGTGGAGGGGTGTGGTTGTTAAAATGACGCAATTTCGCCGTGTGGAGCCGTATGGACCTCGCGGACGCGTCAAGCATAAACCAACCTTGACTGATACAGCAGGTGAAGCGGCAGGGTCATTTGTCTACCCGTCATCATTTCAAGTAGGGAGACGCCTGTAGACTCATGAGGAGTGGCCCGTATGGCCATAAGGACCAACGGAAGCTTCACATTCCAGTCTCTGTGATTAGAGGACATGTATTTCCTTAACATGCTGACAACAGTCCGGTTCATCCTTTCCACTTGGCCAGAAGACTGGGGCCGGTAACCAATGTGGAAATTGGCCTTTACTCCCAACATCTGCCAGAGATGTTCCATCACTTCAGAGGTGAATTGAGTTCCCATATCTGAGTTAACACGTGCGGGGTGAGACCGAACCGGGAGAAGATGTGATTCATCAAAAGGACAGCAGTTGTTTGAGCCGTGTCGTTAGGTGCTGGCAAACATTCAACCCATTTGGTGAATGCACAGGTCACAGTCAAGAAGTATTTGTTACCTCTGCTTAACTTGGTCAGATGCATGAGGAATCCTGCAGTGTTATCAGAAGAAGGCTTTGTTTGGGAATACAGACTGACATCGTGTTCCCCCTGAAATGTCAACAAGGTTTACAGAACCTTGTTGCGTGTTGGAAGGTAGAATGTGAAATCCACCTTAGAGCTGGAATGCATGTCTTCCGATGACCGGTGGCATGTAGGTCAGTTTTTAGGTGAAAACTGACCATTGCTGGACATTACAGATGCAATCAAGATATTACAGACACTAGGGTCAAATAAGTGTCTGTGTTAATGGAGTAATATGGAAGAGTTCTAGAGTGAAATAATTGTAAAACAGTAATGTGTCAGTCATGTTGGAGGGAAGGTTACACTGAAGCAGACCTCATCCTCAGCATGCTGGGGGTGGGGGTGGGGGGGGGGGGGGGTATGTAGCTATACACTCAGTTAGGTTGTGAGGTTTGCACTACTCCAGGAAGCTAACGCTCAAGCATCTGCTTTTGTAATTCGACACCAGCCAGAAAAAAGCTCCAGAGTTGTTTAAAGAACTAGAGCCAGCGAACAGGATCAACCCAGAAGTTATTTATTGTATCACTAAGAAGCCACGACATGTTTTCATTTCGCTCTAATATTGAGTGAAGCAGGCTAGAAGCTAACAAGCTAAATTTTCTAACCGTGAATTAGAAGTGAATAGTCGGCTCTAAAAATTTCTCAAGCTACTTTATCAATTACCAACAACTTGTTATTACAGTGAAATGTATGTGTGAAGTGAATGATGAGTCAATCATGGCGTTACAGTTCTTCAGAACCATAACAGCAAGGTAGCAAACAACTACACTTCCTTTAATGCTAGGCTTATTACCATAATATGTAATGGGTCATAAGTGCTCCCTATGGTAAAACACTCAACAGTTCATCACCCGATATGACAACGTATTTATCTACTTATTAACCTACTGTGAATGACTCGTTTTCGCTTGTCATCTAGAATCTTCTTGTGCTGATCCGTAACTGGCAACAGCCATGAAACTCATGAAACGGGGTGAAAAAGTGATTTGGGCTGCAGTAACCAAGAAATTCTTACACACTGCACCTTTAAGTAACATCTAAACTAATGATTGAGCAGGGTTAAAGCCCTGCTCATTTCCAGGTTCTACCACAAATGAACCCTTCTAGATCAGACATAAAACCTTCTATGAATCAATTTTTCCATTCAGACAATAAAAGCTATTAAGGTTTTAATTGAACTTAACGACCACAGCTCTGTAATCACACCTGCAGAGCCTTTGGGAAGTGATGGACATCTCAAAGTGTTTGACGCTGTGACTTGACTGGAAGTTTTTTTCACATGTCTAGACCTTGGACTCAATTAATGAAATTAAATGAAATGAAAATGAAATGAATGAATGAAAATGAAATGAAAAGCTTTATTTGTCCCAGGGAAGGGAAATTAGAGTTTCAGTACACACAATTCAAAGATCAGACATACTGGGCAAGACACATGACAAGAATTGGTGACTGGTCATTCGCAACCGAGTCGCGCTACCATGAATTTCAGCGCTCAGATGGAGTCAAGTGCAGTCCACGGCATTAAAAGTTGATAAGTTATGAATCACATCTACAACTGCAGCAGACGTACTGGTATGCTGCTACAATGTTTAATTTCAGAAGTAAAGCGGTAGAATAATTTTAGATCATGCATTTGTTTATTTATACCCTTTAAGGTGCACATTTGTGACACAGGCTTTAACTAGCTTATGACGCTTTGTTTACAGTCTGGTAAACCTAAGCCGCTATTCATACTTTATTTTTTCCCCCTTTTAATTCAAACAGAACAATGTAAACATTCAACGTGTAACTTCAAAATGAATAGGATGAAGTGTTTTGTTGTTAATTGTCACCTCTTTGCAATGTTTTCCATTTATTTAATTGTCAAATGAGAACTAGCCAAAATATTTATTATGAATAACAATATAATAGTATCACGTAATGTTACATCTGATATTAGGAGATTTTTAATGCTTCCGTAGAAGACACGAGTCAGTTGGAGATAAGAAACAAATGCAGTATTTCTACTGATATTAAATGTTTTCCCTCTAATTCAGCTGAGCCATTAAGGGTAAAGACTATGTTAGAAAAACGGCACCTTTCAGGGATTTAACATTAAACAAAGAAATTCAGAAAATGGCCAACACAGCCCCCGTGCACACAGTAAATCTATTACCTTAAAAATCTTTGTGCAATAATAGTTCTTCAGCAGTTTAGTTCAGTTTCTTTCCTCAAATCTGTATTTTTAATTTTCTTCCCAAGACAGGTCAAACATCTCACCTGATATGAAGCAAAGGAAGTGATCATTAGCTAATCTGACACCACATGAAGGTTATTTTGAGATGCAGAATGTGACTGTCGGAAGGATATTTCCAACTGGCTGCAGAATATTTTCACAAGAGGGATTTCAATCTATAAAGACATTTAGACGTCCATAAAAAGAACACAGTTTGGACTGGATTCCTGAAGGTTAATGTGCCATCATTAGCATGAAGTTACATTAGTCAGTGGTTCGACTCCTCAAACCTGAATCGCACCATGTTCGCGGTGCTGGTTTTACTGGGAGTAGGAGTAGAGCTATTAAAATCAGAAGTAACAACCAGCCCTCTACAGCTAATTTGGTTGATTAGAATCCTGCAGATTGATGATTTTCACCCAAAGTTCAGCAGAGGAGATGGTGGTTTGCAGTCTGATTAGATGGAGTCCCCCAACAGGGAATTGAGGAGATAATTTTGAATGAAGGTAAATGACTCCTGAGACTCAAGTGTGGATAAACGCAGAAAATTAATTATTGTCTGCTACTGTGTCAAGTTTACAGATTTTATTTCAGATCAGTTTATAGTTTTTACTATAACTCCATTTTCTAATTTATATGTAACAACTCTGCCCAAAACAATTTCATTTAAACGATACGTGTTTCTGTTTTTCTCAACTTAAGGTCATTCCAGGACCTGGCCAAACAGTCGGACTTCGCTTACGGGACGGTGAGGGACTCGGCCGTGTACGAGTATTTTTACGCCAAAGGCACCAACCCTCTGGAACAGGACAGCACCTTCGCCGAGCTCTGGAAGATTATCAACAAGAACAATGGCTTTGAGAACTCCGTCTCCAGCCCGTCAGAGGGCATCAGGAAGGCAAGTATTTGTGATGGTTGTTTTCAACAGTTTCTGTGAAATGACTGCTGGGTGCCATTTTCTCCTGCAAATAAGTTTCCTTGAAAAGCTTTCAGTGGTCTGATTAGTCTGTTCCCGTGGACTGATGTGGAACCGACCGCCGTTTTTCATCAACTCAGCTGCAATTTCACAAAAACGTTTTTTTAAACCTCAGTTCACACCCTCTGTTCTCTAGGAAATAGATATAAAATTAAAAAAAATGTTTACAAACAAATGTAAAAACTTTGTTTTGTAGCATTTAATAGTATTTTTTTCTCTTAATTCTAATTCAAATAGAACATTTAGTTTGAATCCACATGCATTCCTTAGAAAAAAATGTGACTTTCCATTTTTATATGATAATTAAAAGGAATTTCCTTTATTTCCTTAGTTTTTGGCTCTACATAGATAAAGTGCTGCTCATCTGTTTTAATTTATGGGTTTATTTTATTTCCAGCATGACTTTATTTTAAAACATGAATTTGAACATTTTTGTATTTAGTTCAGATGTTGAGACAAAAAAATCTGTGAATAAAGCAAGTAATTCAACATACATTAGAAATAAACATCTCTGCACCTTTGCAAAACATTCTAGTGGTGTGCACTGGATTCAATACTGTAACAGTATTGCTGTATGTTCAGCTGATCACTTTTCTCCCAGTGTAATTAAAATGTTTATTTTTTATCTTATCTTTACTAGACATGGATTTTGCCCCAGCTATTTCTGGTCTTAAGTGAATTAAAAAAAAACTTACACAGTAGCTGTGCTTTTTTTTCTGTAAACATGGCTTTATGTAACTATTAACATTTTTATGTGGGCTTTATCGAAACTATTTAAAATTTCCAGGCAAAGCGAGAGTCCTATGCCTTTCTGTGGGACATGGCGGTGGTGGAGTATGCTGCTCTGACAGACGATGACTGCACACTGTCGATAGCAGGAAACAGCATAAGCACCCGGGGGTACGGCATGGCCCTGCAGCACGGCAGCCCTTACAGAGACCTTTTCTCTCAGAAGTAAGTTTATTGATATTTATTTTATAATTAGAATATGATAAATACAACAGAAACAGTATGGTGTCTAAAGATTTAAATCAACAGGAATTTTAATTTGCTGTTTTGACCATCCGCTTAGATACAATCTGCAGAGTTTCTTACAGGACTCAAATTACACACAAGAACCCCACGAGGGCAGAAGTAGGGACTGGATGATTTTTCTGTCAGTTGAGGTCTTCCGGGGGACCCGAGCTTCCCCATAGCTCCCCCATTAATTTTAACCTTGGCTTCTGCGATCTTTAAATGAAAGTAATTACGCTTTTTTGCAAACAGTAGTGCAAAATATTTGCCATTTCACAAATATTTTAGGACTTGTAACGTATTTTTAAAAAAAGCATACTTTTTTTGTATTCCAACTCTTGGAAATCTAAACTTAAGACAATTTTTTTTGTTTCTTGCCTTAAATTATGATCTAAATAATATTTAAGTAAATGATATACAAGCATCAGGATGACACAAAATGTAGCCTAATAGTATGTTTTTTTTACCAGACCAGTGAAAATCGAAGGTTTAATCTCTTTATCATGAAGCTGCAAAAATAAATAAGCATGTGTTCAATAAAAGCATAAAAAGAAGCTCTTTGAACATCTTAGGTGTGTTCTTGCTGTGCCGTGGTTCTAATTCCATGCTTTCGTTCTTTTTAAACACAGAAACAGTTTTGTTTACCTGTTTTGTAGCTACAGTTTCGCCGCCGGCTGCCGGCTTCGCGTTAGCCTGAAGAAGCCGGCAGCCGTCGGCGAAACTGTAGCTACAAAACAGGTAAACAAAACTGTTTCTGTGTTTAAAAAGAACAAAAGCATGGAATAAAAAGAAGCTGTGTGATTCACATATGAAACACAAACTAAAAGTTTTTCAAGTACCCCAAAAGAGCCATTTTCAGTGCTTTTTTAGTGATATTTGATATTTTAGTTATGCATAGAACAGAGATGGGTTGCAAAAACAGCACATTATCAATGTTTTTGATAAACATTATACGATTATAGATTATGATTCAGATTTTCAAGATTCGACTTGTGGATGGGCCTAGAGATGGACCCACTTATTTTCCTTTAGAAAGACAAAAATCTGAGACACAGCAGCCTCAATAAAGATTCACTGAAAGGTGTGAGGAAAATGTTAATATTTGCAATCGGAACTGATCAGTCAGTGCCCCAGGGTAGAGAAAAATAAATGGTGGATGTGTATTCACAGAGATGAAGCCGGAGCTGTCATTGTTATCTAGGGGTACATTATAGAAAAAAAATGTATACAAGTAGTTTTTTTTTTTATTTTGTTAAAGGAATGCATAATGATGATTTTTATGTTTGTAACCGCTATTAAAAAATCTGATATTCCATTATAAACTGTAGCATATCTTCTGTACAATCTCCTGAATAGTATACATCTTTGTATTATCAAGGCTCAATTAGCCATCCTAAATATTTTGTCTGGTCATGACCCATAGATAGAGTTCGGTCATCAGGCATAATATAAGTTTTTTTTCTCGGCCACAGCTCTGATGCCAAGTCCTCCTAATGTCTACTAACAGAGAACTACACCACCCTGCCAAAAAAGGAGTTACCACCCAAAAAAAAAAAAAAAAGATCACACACTCTAAACATTTCATTAGATCGCAGTTACGTCCCCGACAGGAGGTGTTAAAATGTTAAGGGGGGGTAACATAAGAAACATGATAGTGAGTTTAAAATGGGTTTCATTGTTATAAAAGGTTCTAAAAACAAGTGCAAACAGATGGTAAGCATTATTAAAATAATGCCTAACAGAAACCAAGACTAAAAGATTAACATTTAAAGGATGAATTATCAACATTAAAACACCTGGTTAAAACTTTGTTATAAGTTTTTAACAAATCTCTAAGTCGATAATAAAAACTGACGCACTACGAAAACACGGAGTGTTTTAACATCCCAAAGTTGGTAAACTGATGTTAACATTAAAACTCAGTCAACTAAGTTGACATCAACCTAAGATCCCTTTGGATCATTCAGGGCTTTAACCTTTAAAACTCATCAACTCAGAGTTGAAACCATTAAAGTTAAAACTCTTAATTCAAAAGGGGTTTAAACCAAAACAAGGCCTGGAGGACAGCAGAATCCCTGTACTGCTGCCTCCCAGACTGCTGAAGGCACAGCCTTTTTATCCCAGGTGTAGGTAGGGATGGGTACCTTTGACATTTGACTAGATCCGGTACTAATTCCTGGTACCTACGAATCGATACCGGTACTTAACTTTACCAATTTTCGATACTTTTGAGTGTTTAATATTTTAATTCTCTTTTATAATTAAATATATATTTTTCTCAATATATAACAATATTTGATAAATATCACGATAAATAACATACAACTGTTTGTATTTTAACATTGCCCTTGTAGTTTTATAAGCTGATAATTAAACTGAAGCAAACATCTTTACTGTGAACTAAATTTACTGTGTATCTTCATTCCTTTTGCCATCTTTTTTCATTTGATTTTTCCTACTGGGAAGTTAGAATATCCGAGGAGAAAGCGAACGCACCATTAGCTGATAACAATGGTGGCAATGGAAGCTAACATATCAAGCTAACGATCTCTTAAACAGTTTATTTAGCTGCTGGAGCAGATTAAAACGATGATGCCTCACACTTAGATCGTTGTCACTGGTTTCGTCTTCACCCTTCACATTTAGTAAAGTGAAGCCAAACCTTAGAGCGCGTTCATGTTGTTCTAGTCGGAAATTCGGAGTTCCGATGAGAAAGCGAACGCACCATTAGCGAAACGGAAGCTAACATATCAAGCTAATTATATTTACCTACCGGAGCAGATTAAGATGAGGATGTCTCACTTAGATAGTTGTCGCTGGTTTCATCATCCAGTTACCCATCACATTTAGTGAAGTGGACCCAAGCTTTAGCCTGCGTTCATTCTACCATGCTGCTCTGTTTACAATTGATTCACAGCAAGCGACGACAAAATGCTCTTGCGCATGCGCAGCTGTCTTGGCAAGTTCTCGTTATGATGGGCGGGTACCGAAACGAGGCACCATTTGAAACGACGTGAATCGGTGCTCGGTCGGTACTATGGAATTCGGTCGGTACTTTAAAAAGTACCGAATTCGGTACCCATCCCTAGGTGTAGGTCATCAGAGGGATTCAGCTCAGCTGTGCTCCTCAGAAGCTTTGAAGAGAGGAGGAGGAGGGGCGGTGTCGGGCTGATCACCCTGGCTGGGTGATCTTGGCTCCTGCACCTGAAGAGGCCAGGCTGGTGGCCATAACAATCGCCTTTAGCTTTGATTACAGCATACATTCACTGTGGCATTGGTTCGATAAGTAAGATTTATTTCTATCCAGTGTTGCATTGATGATGGTAGTCTGACTGCTGCACAAAGCCTTCTCCAGCATATCCCAAAGATTCTCAATGGGATTAAAGTCTGGACTCTGTGGTGGCCAATCCATGTGTAAAAATGATGTCTCATGCTCCTTGAACCACTCCTTCACTATTTAATTCCAATGAATCCTGGCATTGTCATCTTGGAATATGCCCGGCCATTCAATATATTCAGGTAGTCAGCTGACCTCATTCTTGGAGCACATCCTGTTGCTGAACTTAGACCTGGCCAACTGCAGCAACCCCAGATCATAACACTGCCCCCACAGGCTGGTACAGTAGATACTAGGCATGATGGGTGCATCATTTCATCTGCCTCTCTTCTTACCCTGATGTGCCATCACTCTGGAACAGGGTCCATCTGGACTCAGACCATTTGTAATCATTTCTGCTCTCTGCTTGATGCATGCCAATGATCTGACCCTTCTCGAACAGACCAACATATTTTCCACATGGTTGTTTTAAAAAAGAGAAGTAACTCATTTCACCAGTTTGGGTTAAATAACTTGTCAGCTAAAAGAAAATCACCTATGCAGTAATTGTCCAGCAGGAGGCTCGTACCTATGTGCTTAGTTAAATCCATGTGGCAACTTTTCGGGGGCCAGGCAGTGTATGACTGGCTAGACCTAAAACATTTTGGGCCAATGATGGACCAATTGAGGCTACAATGTAGCTAAACCAACCAGCAGAACAAAATCTTTTGCAACTGCAACAGTTTCCGAGATTTTCAGCTAGACTTTCAGAGTTAAGCATTTATTGATTTTTAAGAGCTCCATAACATTTTGTCCAGTTTATGAAACACTTTGCTAACAGACAGTATTGACCATAACTGTCTGCAAAAAAGTAATTATCATGCAAGTGAAGCTTCAGGCTAGATTTTGTTGCCTGATTCTAGAGGATCTTTCGAATTTGAACTGTTTTAAAAGTTTCATATCTTCCGAGAGCAAATGTGGGCACAGTATATGATCGAATATTGGCACTATTGACATGTTATTTTTTGCCAGTCTGAATTTATACCCAGAAATAAAGCACTTAATTTCAGAGAAACTTCACTCACTTGCGTCGATAACATGTGCCTATGACAGCGTCTTAGGCTAATCAGTTTCTGTACTGGCTATTGTAGTCCAGTTGTTAAGGCATCTGTCTGCCATGTACTGATGTGGCTTTGAATCCCGGTGTGGGCAGTAATTTATTTAGAGTGTCTAAAGATCTTTGAATTTGGTCATTTTCAAGCAGCATTTTAGTTCATTTACTCTGCTCAACTCACATGGAACCTCAGTGGCTAAATAAACAAAGTAAAAAACTAAAAGCTGAAACATGAAAATGCATGAATGCAGCCAAAAATGGGTTTGGATTTTTTTTCATGAAGAAATACAAATATCACAAGCTAGTGAAGACTCTCAGTCATCCAGGTCATGGTAATCCAAACGGGTTCAAATGAAGGCAACTGGATTTCTTTGGTTTCTTGAAAATGTTTTGCTTCTTATCCGAGGAGCTTATAAAAATATCACATGGTAAAAAGCTCCAAACAGTGGATTTTCCATGGAAAGGCCCCTTTAAAAGTTGGTTTGGTGATCTAAACATAAAGGGTGCATGCTCTCACAGAGCGTCTTGTGTTTTTGGTATAATAAACCTGAAGTGCTAAAGTCCAGGGATGGCTCTGACAGCTGTGCTTTTAAAAATCTATTTTGCATGAATATGTAGGTGAACTGGTAGCATAACAATCACCTTTGAAGAGGCCGACAGTACGTTTAGAAACCCTGGATGGATGCAAAGACTATCACCTGTATTTACACTCAGCCACAATCATTTCTTCCACAGCCTCTATTCGTTCTTTTCTCTGTGCTCCAACTGGCCGACTGCAGTTTCTGATCATTTTTGTTGCAGTGCTTATAATTTAAAATGTATTACTCTTTTGGCTGTAATTGTTTTTCTTTGTCTCGTTTTTCCCAAAAATGGTCTTTTGTTTCCGATCAATCTATGCCTTGCACTGTGCTGCTGTAAACTAAAAGCTGCAGTGTTTAATTGCACTTTACCCTCTATTGGGCTTTAATGATCTTACAGTCAATGCTAATAGATTAGCAGGGTGGAGGCTTTTTTCCCATTAGATTTATGTAATGAACTGTGCCATTTAATTATTATTACATGATAATAGTGCAGTAATCGCTGAGATCGGTTCAAGGCTTACTTTCAGTTTTTCTTTCATTTTTGTTTAACTTATAATTATCTGCATAGCTGTAGTTGTAATTTCATCAGCCATTATTCTATCTCAGTCACTTATACTGAAGGATTTGTCTGATGTTTTGTGACGTGTAACAAAATACTTTCCTTCTTGCCTCCAAAGGATTTTGGAGCTTCAGGAAAAAGGCGATCTTGACATTCTGAAGCAAAAGTGGTGGCCGAAGAAAGGTCGCTGCGACCTGCAAAGCCACACGGATGCTCAGCCTGAGGGACGGGCGCTACGCCTCCACAGCTTCGCCGGGGTGTTCTGCATCCTCGCTGCTGGGTTGCTGCTTGCTCTTCTCGTGGCTGCACTGGAAACATGGTGGAACAGCAACCACTGCCGGAGAGAGAAGCCCAAAGAGGTGACCACTGACAACTCGTCGGCACAGGGCCCAGGCCTTCTAAACCAGAACCGGGCCATGATGGCCACCACGGGTCCCCCTGCCCCACCGAGGCCCTGGTCGAGACCCAGACCCCCGGGCCCCCCGGTCCTGCCCAGAGACGCCACTGCCACACTCTACTTTATGGATCCAGCAGGCGCTGATGCCAGCCCCGATTTAGTAGAGCTGCAGTACACCCAGTTATAATAGGTGTGCCCATGGTGACAGTTCAGACATTACGTGATCAGTTTATTCATTCCTTCTCATGTTGGGAGAGAGACGGGGTGCTTATTTAGGGACTTCTGAGGCTTCTCCCATGGCGACGCATACAAGAACAGATTGGTTATGTAAAATCACTCCCTTGTGCTCATGTGGGAGAAGCACAACTCATAAGATAAAAGTAAACGGAACTGAAATTGTACTTCTGAGTTGATAAGAACTTCAGTAGTGCAATAGCTCTCTTTAGCTAATCCATTCAAGTCTTAACGCTTTAGAGCTCTGTCTTTCCCTTTGCTGCTGTTCACTGGGCAGCCCCTTTGCATGAGGCGTCCAGACAAACAAGGCTTGACATGGATCCCTAAACTAAAGTGTGAGCCTTGATCTGCCTTTTTAACTCGAGTCCAACAATACTGGATGAGAGAACACCCATTTAAGGCCCAGTCCTGTCCTGTAAACACACTAAATTAAACTCTACTGTTTTGCTGCAGATAAGAGTTTGAGTTACCGCTGGTAACTTTGATTTTTAGTGTTTGCATGTACTGCTGCCATGATATATAACTGTGTCATTGTGTAAAAACTCTCAGATCTGCAGGACACAGATTATAATCATGATGTTTTGTGTTGTGGGTGTTTTTTTTGTGAGCTTGAGGGTTTTAACAAAACACCTTAAAAATAAGCAGCAGCAAAGAATCTGAGATTGTGATCAGTTCACATACCACAGAAGAAGCAGAGCACATGGCTGACAGGGATGGAGGTTGTGGTCTGACATCCAGATCTAAGGCAAAGGGGCAGGGCAGGGGTAGACGTCCCATCATCCATTGTTTCATCCCATTGTCTATGGAAGGAATACAGTCTCATTAGAATATGACATTGAATATTTGCTCCATGAAATTATGCAATATAATTTATTTTTACTATTAATCTCAGTAAATATCAATGAAAATGTTGTTGAAAATGAATTAAATGATGTCCAGTTTTTGAAAAATATTGGCAGCTTTGTATTATACAGCCATAAAAATCTGGTCCAAAATACATGGGAGTGGGTCTAAGTCTCTGGGCGACGCCATATTAGATGCCATGTTTCCATCTGCGGGAGCCCATGAGGACAAAATGCATTTACCAATTTGTAAGAAAGAGTTAAACAATTTCACGAATCATAAACATTGTTTTACACATTTACCTCTTAATTTGTTGCCAGTGATAAAAGGGAGTGTGATGTGCTTGTCCTTTTACTGAAGTTTGTACCCCCTGGGGCTTTTTGACCCTAATAGGCATCTATTGGTAAGGTCTAACTTCACACAAAAATACAGCTTGATTGTAACAATTTAGGTCTCTATTGCCCCTTGTCGCCAGGAAAAACACACATTGTCACTTTCAAACTCACCAACTGAGTGTCAACAAGTGAGGTGACTTTCTGGTAACCCAAGACAAATTATTGTCACTTGACTCGATTCGAGTGACACTTTCCATTCCATTCCATTTTATTTATAAAGCACATTTCTACACGGCAGAGGCCAACCAAAGTGCTGCACAGTAAAAGAGCATACAAATCAACAGACGGGAATAAAGTAATAAAAGTAGCACAGTAACTACTATAAAATCAACAATTAAAATAAAACAGAGACATAGCACAAGGCTAACTAGGCAGAAGTAAAAGCCAAGGAATAAAAAAAGAGTCTTCAGGCGTGATTTAAAATTGGAGAGAGAGGGGGCCATTCACTGCTAGAGGGAGTCGGTTCCAGAGACGAGGCACACAGATTGAGAATGCTCGTTCTCCTCATGTTCTCACCCGAACACTTAGGACCTGTAACAGGTGGTGGTCTGCTGAACGAAGAATTCGACCAGGTACGTAGGGCTGAACCAGCTGAGTCGAGAATAGAGGCACATAAAGATAGAGTGACTGAAAAACAAGAAGTACAATTTTAAACTGGATGTGGTAGCTTACCGGGAGCCAGTGCAGCTGAGTCAGAACAGGAGTAATGTGCTCCCTCCATCTGGTGTCTGTCAAAAGGCGGGCCGCTGCATTCTGCACCAGCTGTTGGAGCGCAACCGAGGAAGATGTAGATCCATAAAAAAGGGAATTCGCATAATCCAAGTGAGAGATCACAAATGCATGGATCACTGTGTGCAGGTCACGTGTAGTCAGGATGGACTTCATCTTTGATAGCCGGCAAAGCTGGAAAAAGCAGGATCTAACCACCTGGCTAGTGTGAGAGTCCATCTGCAGTTCTGGGTCCAAAACCACCCCCAGGCTAGTGATGGTTGGCTTCAGTAAGCTGCAAAAACAGGGTGGCAGGACAGGACTAACTGCTGTGGGAGAGGGAGGAACAAATAAAAGAGCCTCCAACTTAGACTCGTTCAAATGTAAAAAGTTATTATAAAGCCAGCCCTTCACCTCGTTCAGGCAATCCACAGCTGGTTGCACCGACTCTTGAGGTTTTAATGAAACATAAAATTGGCAGTCATCAGCATACAAATGATAAGACATGCCATGTCACCTAAAAGTACCTGCCAGAGGAAGAATGTAAAGATTAAAAAGCAGAGTTCCTAAAATAGAGCCTTGGGGAACACCACAGGGCAGAGAGCAGGCTTCAGAGGCAAAATCCCCCAGCCTCACACAAAAACTTCTGTTGCTGAGGTACAATCTGAATGAATTCAGGGCAGTTCCCTGGATACCCACTACCTGGTTCAGTCGGAACAGAAGTATAACATGGTCTACGGTGTCAAACACATGGGAGCCGGAGTCAGTGGACCACAGAACATCATTAAAAACCCTAAGAAGGGCAGTCTCAGTGCTATGACCGGGACGGAACCCTGATTGCAAAGGGTCTCAAATGTTAAAAGTCTGAAAATGGTCAGAGAGCTATGTAAAAACAACTTTTCTCGAGAAGCTTATATAAAAGTGGAAGCCTCTGCCTGGGCTGCCACCTTACCGTGGTGGAGGGGTTTGAGTGTGTTAATGATCCTAGGAGCTAAGTTGTCTGAGTCTTTCTGCCTCTGGTAGGGTCACCCATGGCAAACAGGTCCTAGGTGAGAGATCAGACTAAGAGCAGCCCAAAGACCTCTTATGATGAATTATATAAATGGAAACCGTGTTCCCTCACCCGGACGTGGGTCACCGGGGCCCCCCTCTGAAGCCAGGCCTGGTGGTGAGGCACGTTGGCAAGCACCTGGTGGCCGGGCTTTCACCCATGGAGCCCGGCCGGGCACAGCCTGAAGAGGAGACGTGGGTCCCCCTTCCCATGGGCTCACCACTCGTGGGAGGGGCCCAAGGGGTCAGGTGCAGTGTGTGACGGTAGGTGGTCGAGGGCGGGGACCTTGGCAGTCTGATCCTTGGCTACAGAAGCTGGCTCTTGGCACATGGAATGTGACCTCTCTGGCGGGGAAGGAGTCTGAGTTGGTGTGTGAGGTTGAGGTTCCGACTAGATATAGTCGGACTCACCTCAACGCATGGCTCTGGCTCTAGAACCAGTTTCCTTGAGAGGGGTTTGACTTTCTACCACTCTGGAGTTGCTCCCACTGAGAGGCGCCAAGCAGGGGTGGGCATACTAAATGCCCCCCGTCTTGGTGCCTGTACGTTGGGGTTTACCCCAGTGAATGAGAGGGTAGCCTCCCTCTGCCTACGCATGGGGGGGACGGGTTCTGACTGTGGTCTGTGCTTTTGCACCAAACCACAGTTCAGACTGCCCACCCTTTTGGAGATCTTGGAGGGGGTGCTGTAAAGCGCTCCTTCCGGTGACTCCCTTGTTCTGCTGGGGGACTTTAACACTCACGTGGGCAACGACAGTGAGACCTGGAGAGGTTTGGTTGGGAGGAAAGGCCCCCCTGATCTGAATTCGAGTGGTGTTTTGTTATTGGACTTCTGTGCCAGCAATGGATTGTCCATAATGAACACCATGTTCATTGTCTTAGACTGTCTTGGACACTCGGGTGAAGAGAGGGGCAGAGCTGTCAACTGACCACTTCCCAGTGGTGAGTTGGCTCAGATGGTGGTGGAGGATGCCGGTCAGACCAGGCTGAACCAAACTTATCGCAAGGGTCTGCTGGGAACGTCTGGCAGAGTCTCCTGTCAGTAGGAGCTTCAATTCCCACCTCCGACAGAACTACCAAAATGTTCCGGGGAGGTGGGGGACATTGAGTCTCAATGAACCCTGTTCCATGCCTCCATTGTTGAGGGGGCCCCCCGGAGCCGTGGTCACAGGATCGTCGGTGCCTGTCGTGGTGGCAACCCCCGAACCCGCTGGTGGACACCGGTGGTTAGGGATGCTGTCACGCTGAAGAAATAGTACTATCAGGTCTTTTTGGCCTGTGGGACTCCAGACGGGTACCGGCAGTCCAAGTAGAACACGGCTCGGGTGGTCGCTAAGGCAAAGCAAGCTAGACCTGGGACTAAATGTTTTGTAACTGTAGACTGAGATTTGTGTTTTGAAAGTTGTGATTTGAAACTTGTACATTGATTTTTTTTCCTGCAAGTTACAAAATTAACGTTTCATGTTACAAAACGTGAATTACATGCTGCGAAATGAAAGTCACAGTTACAAAACACGTTACAAGTTACATGTAATTTTGTCCCAATCCTAGTTCCACATAGAGCTAGCAAACCACTGAAACAAAAAACAAGAATCTTCACTCAAGGAGTACCTTCTTAACTAAGGACCTTTAGAAATGTTTAATTAACATAGCTGAAATATGCTGAAAAAGAGACAAATACATTAATAAATAATACAAAAATCTTCTTGCGGAGAATGAGATTCAGTTACTATTGACATAGGAGATACGTGATATTAGTAACCTAAAATTTTTGTTTTATTTTTTATGAGAGAGTGACACAGCATGTGTTGGCATCTGTTTTTATCGGTATAAGAACTTAAAAGTCAAGAATAAAAAGCCAATATTGAGCATTCCTAATATTTTGTTAAACTATTCTAAAACATTATAATTCAATGTCTAAAAATGGCCATACTCTGGTGAGACTGAATTTCTTCCATAATTGTCTGACTTAAATGGGTGCATGATAGCTGAACAAAAAGACTAATTCAAACCACACTATTGATGTTTGTCAATCACATTCTATTTTTTGGCATTTAATGGTATCCATAAATGTACAATAATGCAAATATTTTGTCATTCCTCTTTTCCCAGGTATCATACCCTGATGGTCTTTGAAATGTCCACTTTGGTCAATAGCTCCTACATACAAAAAGACAAATAGTGTGTTTTCTATCGATAACAAGCAACTTAGTTTAAGTTAATTTTAGAGTTTAGTCTTTAGGCTCCCCCAATTTTGAGGCACTTGGCAGTTTGAAAGACTCTGTGCCTCGAGGATTTCACATTTATTTGAGTTGAATAAACCCTTCTGGTTTGTTACATACAGAATGAACTGAGCTAAAAATGGCAAAGCATCGCAAGCTTATGTAGTGCACAAAAAAGTTCTAGTTCATACGTCGTTTGGACATTTGAGATTCCTCTTACATGCCTTTTTCTCTCAGCATGTCCCACTGGAAGGAGACTCTAGAGCTGGGGCTTTCAACTCCGGTCATGGAGGTTCAGTATGCAACACGTTTTACTGGTTTCTTTGATTCAACACACTTGATTCACATGTGCAGCAGCTCATCGGGCTCTACAAAAGCCTGTTAATCACCTGCTGATTGAAATCAGGTTTGTTGAAACTAAAATGTGCTGGATACCGGTCCACCAGGCCCGGAATGGAATACCCCTGCAGACTGGAAAATTCCTGGAGGCATTATGCAATAGCCTCTGCCCCAGTAAGAGTGTTGCTGAGGAGTGGGATGAGTCAAATTACCTCTGCAACCCAACCACTCTAGAGGCTTTTTTTTTCATAATTAATTTATTTTAATTTGTAGTCTAATTTGATTAAAAAATGTATTTTAATACAAATAAAATATTATTTTAACACAAGGTTACATTTAAAGAATTATTTGCAGAAACTTTAGTTTGAGGATGATGCAGTTCTACTATTTAGTTTAGCATGCTCTCTTGTCCTCCACTTGTCTACATTCTTCCTTCTTTTTGCACAATATACTCTCATGGACAGGTACATGGACTGGACCGAATAAATGGCAGCTAAAGAAACCCCTTCAGGAAAGCATTGATCAAAACTACTAAGTCTGCCTTCTTGGAAACAAAATAGACTAATTAGAGGTAGTTAAATACTTTGTTTTATAAAAAAGACAATCTGACAAATTGTCTATTTGAAATATGTCATCTAAAAATGATCTTGCCCATGTTGAATTGAAGCCTGTTTTCTTGACAGCTGATCACTGCGGAGGCATCACCTCATACAGATGTGTGGTCATACAGCTGTGCAAAACATTCAAATCCCATATAAATGTAGCTAAACTTTCCAAATTAATCCTGGAAGTGAGGCATTATCTTTTGTGTGATTGTATACAAGTTACAGCTTGACCAAGTATTAAGCGTTTCATCTTTCTCCAATTAAGCTGAAATAAGCCACATTATGTCAGCATCTTTCAAAACTACACGAACATCTGATGCCTTTGATGTGATGATAGAATAGACTGTGCCTTGTAGATAATATAGCGAGAGCGCCAGTAATGAGAACTTTTTTAACCTGCACCTCTCTGTCTTCTTTCATTCTGTATCTTTATCCCATTACTTATTTTAACCCCTTCTCAATGGGCATTCATTTTCACTTTCATTCTTTATAACACTCTTCTTCAATTACATCCATGCTCTCTCTCCTCCATTAAATCCTCTATTCTCTCCACTGGCTTCTTTTATTTCACATACTCTTTGGCACGGCCTTCTTCTCTATCTATCTTTAGGACAAAGAGGTGAACTTGGAACAGGTCCACCAGCGATTGAACAGCCTCCTGGATGAGGACTTAGCCCACAAGCAGCTGCCAGGCCAATCTATTGAGATCTCTGCCTTGGACGTTGGCAGTATGCAGCCCAGCCATTCTCTGGAGGCCTTGTCTGTTCGAGACTACCCTACACACAGAGGGCCACCACCTCTGTCTGTGACCAGCTTCCTGCAGGAGGGTCACAGGGCAGGGAGGACACTAGGAGCGGCCACTGGCAGGACCTTGCCTCTGCCACTCAGCAGTGCCACCATGCCCTCCATCCGGTGCAAGCACAGGGCACCTAATGGGGGGCTATTCCGGCAGAGCCCAGTCAAGACACCCATGCCATTGGCCTACCAGCCAGCACCAGGAGGACCCATCCCAGAAGCTGGTGAACACAGCCACGGGACATCCATTTAAGCACGACGAACACTCACAGACAGTCAAATAGTAGAGTGAACTAAAACGGAGTGCCTACAGTATCTGGAGATATAAATAAACACTCAAAAACTTATTAGCAGTGTTCAAGCCAGTGAAATGACATGGACACTGAGACTTTACTGTACATATGTGTAAGTACAAAGAAAGAGAAGCAACATTTAAAAGTGTATTTTGAATATTCAACTGTTCAGTTTAAAAAATATAAAAGTATTGAAAAAATGACTGTTCAAAAGGCTTTGTAAATTTTGTTCTAAATGAATAAAGGTGACAATTCTTTGTGGTTGTTTTCTAAGTGCCAAGTTCAAAGATGTTTTCTTTTAAATCAACATTAACTGATTGTACTGTGATACATGACAAAAACATTTCACACTTGAAAAAAAAACACATTGGAAGAGTTGATTTTGTTTCATAGAAAAACAATAAAACTATAACAAAAACATGGAGAGGTGTGTTTGAATGAATATTTGCGATGGTATGCAGTCCTCGTGAACATTAGGATTACTTGTACAAACTGGTAATTGGGTGTTCAGGGAAAATACTGAACAATTTACAGTATTAAAGGCATAATGGATGTGATTATTTAAAAATGTCTAGTCCTAAAGCACACTTAAAAGGGTCCAGTGGTGGCTCCAGAAATTTTTTTCTGCAGGTGCTATGAAGGAGCCAGTCTTTTTATTATGGGCGCTATGAAGGAAATGGCCATGCGTACCTATTGTTCTCTAAAACACCTTCAACACTAGCAGATACACATGCGTGCACAAAACCTCAACAACACCTGAAACAATCATTAATATACCGGTACATCATAAACATATGAACAATCGCTGACTTTTCCATGAAATCATAAACACATACAGCCACACAGAAACCAATCTATAGTGTTGCAAGGTTAGCTAACATTAGTGTTTTTCCAGCGGCAAAACCCTCAACTGCTGCGGCAGTTGAGGGTTGACTCTCTTCATCCAGATCCATAGGTTTTTGTGGGTCTGAGATCACTTCCAAAGATTCATTAGTTTCTGACTGAACCTGTGGAAATTTGGGCAACGAAAACCGATCCATTTTACCGCTAGCTCTACCTTTCACTCGTTCGCAGGTGGAAAATGAGGTCAAATGTTATCATCAATTTCCTGTTTTGGTTTAAGTTGTTGCTATCTATATGACAATTTGCAAATTACTTTTGTTTTGTATGTTAAATATTATCACATCCACACGTTAAATTAAAATTAAATTGTACAAAAAAATCTAATATTTACTTGGGGGTGCTAAGGGGGTGCATTGACTAATCCAGGGGTAGCTATATCGCCCCCCCTGACGCCGCCACTGAAGGGGTCGTCAACCCTGCCTCAGAGTCCTTCTCCACCCACATATCAATTTTGAAAATTGCAACATTAGTAGGCGTTGCCTGGCGGACCGAGAGGGCGGAGCCGCGGCAGTGACGAAGACGGATGGGTAACGAAACGAAGCTAGATTGTTCACTCTGAGCAGTCATTAAAGGTGGTGGACATTTCTCCCCCTCCTTACCCAGACAGTCAAGAAGGAAGGGACCAAGTCTATTTGGAGGAGACAAGCGGACCTGATTCTTATTGTTTTGAGCTTGTGAGTTGCCTGAAACTACCGGAGCCGACCCAACAGAACCAGCTCTGAATGGTAGGTAGCCGTTAGCCATAGCATCAGATTAGCAGGGATAGGCCCCATGGCCTTAGAGAGCTCTTATCAAGCATGTTTTAGAGGTTTATCTGCTTCAACACACCTTATTTTAATCAGCAGCAAATAGCTGAGCTGCTGAACAGCTAATCTAGCATGTTAAAGCAGGAAAAACCACTGAAACGTGTCGATAGCAGCTCTCTAGGACACGGCCACCTACCCTGGGCTAAAGTTACTGTCTGCTGTAGAGAACGTTTGTAACAATAAGCTAAAATAATTACATGTTAAAACTAGAAGGTAAAGAGAGACAGATGGTTAAAAATAATTCACCTGCAAGGCTTCTAGCCTGGACCGGTGCAGGCTGATGGAGGACTACATCAGTCTGACAGCAGATTTATTGGGCAGACTTAGACTGAAAAAAAATTAACATCACGTTGTTGTGGGAGTTTAGTAACTTAGATCATGTACAAAACAAACTGTCTTATATATGTGCTTTATAACATTGCTGGTGAGTGATCTGACTGCTCTCATAGCTAACTCAGGGTCCAGAATCAGACATGTTCTAATGAGAACCGGAGCACCAGTTCAGAACCGGGTCAGCTTTTTAGCAGAAGGAGGAGCTGCTCGTCAGTGTCCGTCTTGCTCTGCATCAGCGCTGATGTTACTAACTGGTACAAAAACTTAACCCAAACTGATTGTCTAAATTACGTGAACCAAGTCCACATCTCTCTTACTTTGCATTTATAAATATAGCAAATATAGCTGCAAAATTACAGGTAGGGAACGGTCTTTAGAAGCTGTTAAAAGTAATTATTTAGCTAACCTCAAATTGGGCCAAAAATCTTTGTTTTGAGGAAGCAGTATTCGGCAGGACCCGGCTAATTACTGGAACAGCTTGGACTAATTTGTGAAATGCTCTTCAAACCAGCATAACCTGGTTCAAACTCCATCAAGTTGGTGAAAGAGGAGCATGTAAAAAACACTTAACTACAATATTAACAGCCAAGTTACTAGAACTAAATAACTATAATACTAGAAGTTTTGCTGGGACTCTCTGTTCTGGATACGTAGCATTGTTCTCGTTAGTCATTGGCTAAAACTGACTCAAAATAAACATGTTCAATACTTTTGAGTTGAAGATGGCGCTAGACTTGCGTTTTTAGACAGAATTTAGAGTTTTCAAAGAAAATGCATCAAAATGCAAAAATAATAACCACACATGTCTACAACACTATTAGGCACTCATTTATACTAGTTATCAGCTTAAAAAAAGTAGATTTTGATGTGACTGCTCTTTAAGTTTTCTGCTTCTCCCACCTACTGGCTGAAAGCAGAATTACAACTGTCACAAACAACCCTGCCACCGCCTGCTATAGCTAATGCTAACATGAGCCAACTGATATGGGGAGCCTTATGGGCCATTCCCATCTGTACCGGGTCGGCCCGGGCCGGGTGGCGTATGTTGTTTACATATCTGGGTGGCCTGGTATTTTTCCGGGCCAACCAAGGCTCATTCTCAGCCCTCTTCACGAGGGGGTCTGCTTCAGGCCGACCAGGGACAACACACCCACTGCTGACAGCAAATTCACACCTTCCATTAGAGCAAGCCTCTGATTGGTGGGCAGAATCAGCCCACATGGGCTTAAGGCAAGGATGTGTGGAATCAACCGGGCCAACTGGGGCTACCCGGCCCGGGCCGACCCGGTACAGATGGGAATGGCCCACTAGGCACATCCATCTACTTCCAGACCATGAGTTCCCAAAAAACGCAAAAATGAATGAAAGTCAATGAGGCTAAAAACGCCATTTTCTTATCCCATTTGTTGTGTGCCATGGATTTCACATAGGATGTCAGTGAATTTTAAAGATGCATTCTGAAGAAAGTGCATATTTTTGAACGGGGCAAAAGTTGCATTTAATTTTGTGTTAAAATATGTCCAGGACCA
The DNA here is from genome assembly GCF_043380555.1 of Nothobranchius furzeri. Taxonomy (NCBI): domain Eukaryota; kingdom Metazoa; phylum Chordata; class Actinopteri; order Cyprinodontiformes; family Nothobranchiidae; genus Nothobranchius; species Nothobranchius furzeri. The sequence goes on from NC_091752.1 coordinate 30,190,658, forward strand.
CAAATGCACATCACCAACTTGGTGTCATTGAACCAGAAACGGACAAACGCAGAAGTGAGATAGCTGTAAGTCTAAATAACTTTGAATCCTTTGAAATACTAAAGCCTGGGGCACACCCGTCGCATCATGTCGTACCATCATTTTAAATAAAAGCCATTATAGTTAATGAGAGTGGGCACACGGGGAGCACCGATTCTCTCTCAGAGCCGTGCCTGTTTACGACATTGTAGAGTTCTTTACAACAGACATTACGACGCAGAACGGCTTCATGGCACAAACTCAGCCACAGTTTTGATAACTTTAAAGTACCATTGATCTTAAAATTTTCAAATAAATTGCGTACTTACCCATTTTTAATGAATTTGACTCTCATGAAACACGACAGCAAGACTGATCACGTATAAACAATAGAATCACTCCCCGCTTTCTGTTCTCAAGTCCCGCATGATGTTGTGACTATCGCGCAACTTTCCAAGAAGCGCTCAGCGGCACGACACGGCGTGTCCTATATGACCACTTGACTTCTCAAAATCTGCACACCAGCGTGTCTGCCTCCGGTGTGGCCCAGGCTTTAGGCTTCCTATCAGCCAGGAAGTAAAAAATATCCACACAACTGGACAAAAAAAATATGACTTACAGTCCAGTAGCATCACCATGAATGTCTTGTCTCAGTGTCAAGGTGCCTGGACTTGCAAGGCGATGATGTCTTGCAAGGCCAGGTGCCTTACTTGCTCGGACACTGTCCTTCCTTGGTCAAAGAAAACGGTTAAATAGAACAGACTTACATCATGTGACCTCGACTTCTGCGGCGATCACGTCACGTGAGGTAACGTTATATTTTATACATATAAGTTTCAATATAAATGTTTAATGAGCCATTTACTTTTTAAATTGAGTATATATTGGTTAAATTAAATATGTAAGGTGAGCATGCTAGCCACCGATGCTGCAACTACTAAGCAACTAACCAACCATAGCCAACTGCTTTGGTTGTAAAAAATATTTTAGATATCAGCCCTATCGCTACAACTAGTTGACTTATATTTAAACTTGAAATTTGCCGCTGGCTCCTGGTATGCCATCCTTTTGAAAAAAAAATGCGAGCTGTATTTTGAGGAATTTTTGACCAAGGCCAGGCTACAATGTACCTCTCGTGTATCCTTGCTCAGCTGGCTAAACAGCTAACAAATGGAAAACAGCCGCCTCGGTAGAACATGAACACTGGAACACGCCTTGGCGATTCCTGATGACGTATCTCCTAGGGCACCAGGGCGGCACCAAGACATCAAGGCAAAGTTCTTTAACATTGAGAAACACCCTAAGACTCTGAGCGATGCCATGTTTCCTTCTACAGGAGCTCGTGACAACAAAATGCTTTCACTGATTTGTAACAAGTAGCTACAACACTTTCACATTCATAAACATGTTTGTTTTACACATTTACCTTTTCCCTTGTTGCCAATGATGAAAAGGAGTCTGATGTGCTTGTCATTTTGCTGTAGGTTGAACTATTTCACAAGATACTTTTTCGAAAATTGCGATCCCAGGGATTTTTTACCCTAATTGCCCTCCGTTGGTAAGTCTTACTCAAACCCAAAATTTCTGCTTGTTTGCAATTATTTTGGTATGTACTGCCCCCTTCTGCCAGATAAAATATGCACTTTAAGCATGTAAAAGTGCCGATTCTGGTCACGAGATGGCCACAGAGTGCTGTCCAATTTGAAGATGCTCAAGTTTATAGCTTAAGAACCACTGAAACCAGTTACAAAGCAAAAGTTTCAAGTGTTAAAAACTCTTCAGTGTTGCTTTAAACGTTTCCATGGTTTAAATATCACTGCTGGTTCTGACTTGGCCCTATTCAAGCTGTCATACATATTTTGTGCCCTGACGTGAATGGGTTAGACACAAATAGCAGGTTTAGGTAATACACCCAAGGATCTGGTGCACATTTTCTTTAAGAATGAAACATAAGCATCCAATCCATGCTGAAGCCAAGAACTCAACAAAAATGTTTACTGCATTTATTACAAACTGATGATCGCACTTCATGCCTTGAGTTTCTCTTTACAATAATTCCATCCTGTCGTAACAGTTATCACACACACGAAAGGAGAGGGGAAAAAAACTGTCAAAATTGGGGACTAGTGGCTCCGACACCATTTCACACCCTCACAAGTCCATGCAGGCACAAACAAAGCCGATATCAACAGAACCTAGCCTTGTGCCAGACTCAGCAGGAGCAGCCTACATGGACATGGCTGCTGGGAAAGCAGACAACTTAGGACATGATCAGTCACTGTCACGATGTTTACGTGTGGGCATATGTTTAAGAAAATGGACCCATAAATGGTGCCAATGCTTGGAAGTAAAAGTGTGCAGTTTTAAACTTTTTGATCACATCTTCAACTTGAAGCCATTTTATCAATATTGCAACAACCTGAAATAATTTATAAGTTTGCTAGAAAGAAAGACGTACCGTGGTTTATAGGATCAAGGAGCAACTTGGTGATTTAACTACCAGAGCAAAATTCTCAAGCATCTTTTTTTTATGCAATCCTCAATGAGCATCTTTACCTTGGACAGAGGTCTAATTGGCTGTTCAGTTATTCTTTCAGGTATGTTCTGAAAGTACTTTTAATTTTAGGCGAGGAGAAAAACCTGCCTTTTATCTTGTGTTTCATGATCTCTATTAGCCGTGTCCTAAAGCACAGCAGTGTTTCAGGGGGTCATCTGCAGCCGAGATGGTCCAATGTTGCCTCCAGCAGTCACTTACGTGACAAATGTGGAGATGCTCTTTGATAAAACCGTCCTCCCAACTCTCACGCTGACTTGTGCCCACATAGAGCTCAGTGGGGCTGCTTGGTTTTAAGCTACAAAATCTCTGCTCTAATCTTGCAGACTGCCACTGCAGGTAGCAAAACACCTCTCGAAAGCCTGTCGCTTCAACCTTAAATCCCAGTTTCACCTGAATCCAGCAAACCAGGCAGGAGAGGAATAAGAATGTCACTCTGCTCAGGGTGGCCACCGGGTAGATTTCTGAATCTTGTAAAATTATAGTTTTTGGTGGTATTTTTGAGTAACCACTGACTACCACACATTAAATACATAAGCATCAGTCTGATTCAACAAATAACATCCACTTTAATGGTCTAGTATAGATTTACACAGCCCATCAGAGCTATATGTACACGAAAACTACCACAGAGTGTCATGGTGGGTGGCAGTTTCTTGACCCACGACATGCAGAATCACAACACATGCAGCAACAGGGCTGCATGGAGGCGCAGTGGTTAGCTCTGTTGCCTCGCAGCACAAAGGTCGCAGGTTCAAAACTCGGCTGCGGCCTTTCTGCGTGGAGTTGCGTGTTCTCCCCATGCATGCGTGAGTTTCCTCCGGGTACTCCGGTTTGCCCCACAGTTCACAACATGCCCTACAGGTCAGAAATTGTGCGTCGATTTGGATAAAAGAGTCTGCTAAATGAATAAACATAAAACGGAGAACAGGTGAGTACATAAAAACGTCTTTATTAATAGATGAAGAGTAACAGGAAAAACGGGAACAGACGCAGCGCAGGACTGGCAGCAAGATTCCAGGAGGAGATTCTGAGGAGGGAGACAGTGAGTATTTGGTGGGAATGACGGAGGATTATCTTAAGAAGGGAGCTTACTGATAGTAGGTAGTGGTGAGAGGCTCAGGGAGGGCTAGGTCAGGTCCGGGTGAGCAGGAAGGATCCAGAAGGTGAAGCAACCGTTGAACCAGAGGGGAGGTAGGAGCAGAGGTTTGGTGTGAGAAGGTGAGCGGCTGAGAGCGGGCGGCCAGGGGAAGAGACAGCGTGATCTGGGTTGCAGGAGTCCAAGCTGGTATGGAGATTGTGGGTTGTGGAGCGAAGCCTGGAGCAGAGCAGGGAAGAGTAGTCAGGGTTTTCTGGCAACAGGAAATCCAGCAAAAATTAATAAGATCAAACAAGCGCACAGGAACTAGGAAAACCACGAGATCGAGACAGGTAAAACGCTAGAGCTACCCAAACAGAGTGATCATCCAGCGAAGTGAAGTGTCACACTGCACCTTAAATCCCCTGGACCTTGATGACAGGATTAGCTGCAGCTGGAGACTCTCAGACACGCCCACCTGAAACAATGCTCAGAGGAAAACAGGGTTACATGCAGGAGGCTCACCACGGGCCGTGACACAGAGCTGTAAAATACTCATTTCCAAGGTTTGCAAGCTATTAAAATCAATAAAGCCCTGAAGCCCATGCAACAGTCTCTACAATATTCTAAAAATAATTCTCTGATCCTCTCATTGAAATCAGATGTGTTGGTTTTCTGCATTATTCATCAAACCAAGTATGGTCTCAGCATTCCTTGCCAAGCTGTTTTACAGTTACACCTTAAGGTTGTGTCAAAAATCTCTTCCTTGTTGGCTGGTAAACAACCCGCCAGTGATAACAACTCATAAGATGTTCAGACGGATGAGTGACACCGATGAGACCCCAGCGGCTCTGGAGGTATGAATTACCCCTCAAGCAGAACTGCCTGGAACCAGCACCAGTCTAAACTTAAGCAGCTTTTGAGATATGAGGTAAAATACCTCTAACAACCAAGAAATGAGGTCCAGCTGCCATCTATTCAAGCAGTTATTTTAACAAGCTTATCTTATTTTTAAAATCTGGCCCAAGTTTCCTTGGGCTTTTGTCCAGCCTTCTTCCGCCAAGGCAGATGATCCACTTCTTTTTTTTTTCTCAATACATTTGCTGTGGTATTTTGTTAGTTATTCTCTCTGGGATAAAGTTAAAGAAGTTAGAGAGGGGCAGAAAGCGGCAGGATTGGAGTCTTACTCATTATCATTCAAGATATTTAGACATCTGATTTCTGAATTGTTAATAGCTACACAACCCTTTCATTGCCACCTTTTGCTTTACAATGTGGATGATTTACCTCCCCAAACAACACAAGTCTGAAGGAGTTCTGCCATGTTGTGGAGCGGATTGGTAAACTTCTACTTTCAGAGATGTGCTCTGCTCTCCTGGCTGCAAAAATAAACAACCTTTCCTGGTACCGAGCTTTGTTGGAGGAGTCCGTTAATGCTAGTGTGGCGTGAACATGTGTGGCTTTTTCTAATCCACGCGTTTCCCCATCTATTTTCTATCGGTGGCTAATGCAGGAGACAGGGGTAGAAGACTATTTTAACATTCAGCCTGAATGTGGAACTCTGAGCGGACGATCACATTTAAAAAATAACTTAAAAAAAAAGGTTTCTCAGCAAACTTGCTTTACAAAGATGGAGTTTTGACGTTTTTATACCATAAACTTTTGCATTATTGGGCTTTTCCTAAGGGTTGGAACATATTAGAACCTGTAGACATCAAAAGACTTGTGGATTTTATTACTGACTAAAAATGTGGTCACAAACACAATGCTCTGATCAGCTCAACGAGATTAAATAGTATAGTCTAAAATTCTACCTGATCAAGGACATATTTAAAGCAGCTACTGGACCAAAGGCCAAATAGGAGGAGTAAGATTTGCCAAAGCCTCCAAAAAGTCAACTGTTAGCAGTTTTGTCTAATAAAAAGTGCTTCAGCAGAGCCTGTGCATCACACCATGGAGCAACGTGCAGAAAAAGACCCAACTGGTTATTTTAGGGAGCCCATGATCCATGGAGAGGATGGTCACCTCCCATGGTGGAAATCTAAGAACATTTGCTTTTTTCCTGCATGCTCTACAAGCACATCTTCAGGTCGGGTGTTCAGCGCTACAGGAGAGTTTGTAACCCTGCTGTGTCTTCTGTGCATAACAGAAAAGGCAGATATGTTTGTATTTCTGGCAAAAACCTGTCTGTGTTGTTATTTTGTCTGAGCCAATGTTTGAGGACTTTGTTTCTTTTGTGAGATTGATTTTCCATCTTTAATCCATGTAACAAATAATATAAATCCATTTTACTCTAGAAAGTTACAACAGTAACAATAGAAGAAGATGAGATACTCCAGGCAGACAGTAAAATCATCTAATGGGAGTAAAAATCAGAATGGCCTAAAAGTATCAAAGCTTGAATAACTAAACCTGAATCCAAAGTGGTCCCACTTCATGGCACCATGCCACGGATCATAAAACTTTTACAGATGAAAAGAAGCTCTTTAAAACTGCACCGGGGGTACACAAACTTTCACACACTTAAACATATAGACTGCATTTGTGTGTGTTGAAATGGTGACCTTGTCACCTTTCCTACCTGGCAGTTGTGTTTTCCAGTCGGGGACACGTTGCTGAGTGGGCCTGTAGTCTCGACGGCTGTGCTGAAAGAAAACACCGACCCTGTTCTGGGAGCTCATCTGAGCTGAGCCTTGTCAGAGACACACTTCCTGTTTTTGCCCTACACAAACAATCCGCTGCCATCTCTATGTGTCAAGACTCATCTAAATCATGGCCTTTCTCACCTCGGATACACACAGAGGTCCCATCTCGCTTCAAAGGAAGGAAAAATGTATTCCCAGAGGTAGCCGTGACACTTTTATCTCATTTTACCGAAGAGATCATTTTAAAGGCAAATCCTTTTTTTCATTAGGCAGTGAAAAATTTACGCACTATAACCACAAATTACATGTAAAACCAAAACCTACATCATCTCATCTTGTAGCACATTAGAACTGGAACGGAGGCTTCACAATGGCAAAAATGTTGCCATACATGACTCACATGAGCAGTCTGTATAATTAGCTTGTGTGGGCAGTGTGAGGCAATCTGCTGTAAAATAACTTCTATTTTCCCTGTGGGGAGATCGCTGACCGTCTGTCCGGGCTGCAGCTGCTGTCTTATCATCCATTCATTGAGTCATTGTACCTTTGAGTGTGTGAAGGGCTTTCGATTTACTTTCAATGACATTTTTTCATAATCCTTCAAACCTAATTTGATTATATTAATTTTCTTTAGAATATCCATCCATTGGAAAAAGATGATTTTAATGATTAAATAAGCATACAAGTTCATACATAATTATTGTTTTTGCAGAGACCGTTTTTGAAAGTTGTTTAAATTTTGACTTTTTACCATGACAATAAGGTTTATTGGGGCATTCCTCCAAAAGGGTGCCATTTGCTTGTTTTAAGACCCAATCCCACAACTCACACTGTGCTCTAAGTTTTTCTGTAAAGTGCACCTGAGGAAGTGTGCAGTGAGGCTTTGAGTGCATCGTACACAAGTGTGCAAATAATTACTGAACTGGGACAGGGTGCGTTGCGTCATCGACTGCAATGCATACCAGGATGGTGGTCGTTGTTTGTGCTACTTAAAAAAAATCTTAACAACTTTCAAACAAAACAATTATTCGACAAAATTTACATTCATTGCTGTCCTCATTAAATATTTTTTTCTAAAATATCCAGAACATCAATAAATATCATTACTGTCTTAATTTAATTCAATTCAATTCAATTATCTACAAACATCCAGAACATCAATAAATATCATTACTGTCTTAATTTAATTCAATTCAATTATCTACTTTCATTGGAAAATCCATAATTTCAGAAAAGGCACCTGAGCCCTTGCTCCACCTTCTTCTCAAAATTCTGATGCAGTAATGGGTTGTGGGCAATACACAACCCATTGGATCAAGGGCGGAAAAGGGGCATGGTCACCTTCCACATTTGAGAATCGGGAAACCCGATGGACTTGCACCCCTGGCTGGGAATACGCAATTGAAGGGTGGAAGTGCGAGTACTGGGATTAGGCATACGTCTAAAAAATAAAACCATTGTTATCATATGTTTCTAAGTTTAAACATGTAATATACTACATATCTAAGTATCCTAAATGAGCATTTCTCACCCTCAAGGTAATTTTATTTTTTCAAAATATTTTTCAGTTTCAAGTTTTTTAGAGTAACAGGACTGAGTTTGGACCAGAGAATTAGCTAATAAATTAACCCTAGTCACAGGGCATTCTTGCTAGTAGCATGAAGACACTGAGCTAAGTGGTTCATCAAAATTTGTTTGGTAACACTTTACAAAATGGGTCCCTTTATTAACATTACTTGGTGCATTATTAAGCATTAATTCACTTTATTACCGTTACTGTCAGTGTTAACTGGCCTTTGTTAAAGAGCAAGTTACCCCCTACCAGAGTATTACTCCACTCCCACTTCCTGTTTGAAAAATGCAACAAATGATGTTGCCTAGCAGAACAAGAGGGCGGAGCCTCTAACAAATACACACACTAGGGGTTGCAAGACTTATCTTTTTTTAAGTTGACATCAAGTAATGAAAATCGAATCGACTTCGACTAGTCGCTGGAGCTTTTGACAATTAAAATTGCGCCCACATTTTCTAAGTTAACACACATTTCTTTTAACAACGATAGTTTCTGCATCTTGCTTCAGCCCCCCCACCCCCCCACCCCACCCCACCCCCCGGTGTGCCTGCAGCCTCTCAAAGTTCCCGCTGCTCTAAACATTAAAATGATTATTTTATTTTCTGTTCCTCACTTCTGATTACCTTCAATGGTGTCTGTTTGTTGCAACCACCAGGTACAAAAATGAGCTTGTTTTTATTTGACTATTTTTCTGTCCTGTCTGTCTATCATCTTCCCACCGTGTTAAATTAGTTTTTGAGGTGGCGACTCCTGATTTGATAATGTTACTGTGGCCGTGCTCAGGACACAGATGTCTGGAGCTCGTCAGCGATCAGAGCTTTGCATGCCCAAGCTGGTTAAGGTTAGGATGGGGGTGAGGGGAAGGTTAAATTGCAAGAGGGTAAAGGTCACAATTTGGTCAAATGTCCACTTTACGGCGGGCGTCAGATACCGACAGCACAGCACGTCGCCTCCCAATGTGCAGGGGCCTGTCACCTGCTGTCTCTTCCGAGGACTGCATCTTGTCGGTCATTATCACTTGACAGCGACTAGTCGATGAAAGGCATAAAAAGTCACTACAGAGCAGTAAAGGTGACTAGTCGATTAGTTGATACAACCCCTAAAACACACACACACACACACACACACACACACACACACACACACACACACACACAGGCTCACAACGACATTGTGACATCATATAGTACCAGCTAACGTTCTAGGGTACCTCTTAGCCAATAGCGATGGCAGATTTAAATTCAACTACAGTGCAGAGTTTTTACCTGACAATGGCACAACACTGACAGTTTTAGGCAGAACATTTAAATTTTAACTAAAATGCACTAAAGTGCAAAATTATTTATTTCACGGGTCTGCAGCACGATTAGACACGCATTTATACAGTTTATCAGAAAAAAAGTTGATTTGGGGGTGACTTGCTCTTTAAGCTAAGTGTTAAGAAGTGTTTGTTCAATAGTTTATTAATGCTTAATAATGAATCAAGTAATTATTATCAAATATAGCTAAATTAAATAAATGAGGAAATGTGGTTTTGGTCTTCCCGTGGTTTTAGATGCAACTGACGCTACTTCCTGTTCTGCATGCGACTTCTGGAATGTTTTAGACCCGGTACACAACTAAAATGTGTATTCTGATATGACTTCATAACAGATTGTTTTTCTTTTAATCATATGAAGTACAGATGAGATGTTACAATTAGATCATATATGTCTCACTTTCCGTAATAAGAAAAATCATTTTACAAATAAGCTTCATGGGCATTCATGAATATAAATTCCTGTGAACATAAATGGCACAGATTTGGTGGAATGACCCCATTCTACTTCTGGAGGCAACAGTTACTGAGCTTTTTACACCATATTGCGGGACTTGGTCTTTTGTTCCCAAAGTATCACGATTTCAAATATCTGTCACCATTTAAAAACATATTTCCCTTAATGTGACTCATCAGTTCTGCAATGCTGACAGAGCAAGGCAAGGCAGATTTGTTTGTTGAGCTCATTTCAAACACAAAAGCAATTCAATGCACCTTCCAAGGGCAAGAATAGCAGCCAAGAACATAAAACATTAATATCAACGTGACAACATAAAACAGCAGATTTTAAAATCAAATTCAAATACACAAATAAAACTAGATGCTAGAAAAAGTTAAAAACCGATCAGGTACAGTGCAGAAGGTGCAACATATGAGACATTCATTCAAATGCTGATTAATTTTGATTTAAAAGTTACTAGATTGGCTGCCCAGTGGGGCAGTGGTTTGCGCTGTTGCCTTGCAGCAAGGAGGTCCTGGGTTCAAATCCTTGCCTGGGGTCTTTCTGCCAAGAGTTTGCATACTTTCCCTGTTCATGTTGTAACGCAGACAATCTACATACTAGGATTTAACGCTGTTTGCTATGCAGCTTTGTTAGATCCTGAGAAAGATGAAACAAATTAGCATATGAAGCTTATATTTACGTAGATGTCCACGGATGTTTATGTAATCGATAGAAGTTCATACACCAACTGGCTTGGTGTATATTTAATCCAATGATTAATATTTAATTTAAGAGAGTTAAATGAATAGCAAAAGTTTATTTATTAAATCAGAAGTCCTAAAGAAATCTTTGCTTGTTCAATAACCAAATATACACCATTGTGTGTTTCATTTCAAAGAAGAGTCAGGTTTAAAAAGTTAAGAATTTATTACTAACAATTTAAAGATGACAATTTAAATGACAATTTATGACAGCTCTGATATTAAAACTTGGTATTAAAAGCAACCTGTGTCTGAATGAAAACTAAAATGAAATGCGTGTGTTTGGGTGTGTGAATGGAATCTCAGAAGGTTTCTTTCAGAGAGATTAAACGCGTTCTGGGTGAAAAAGTTGTTTTGCAGCTAACTAAGTTGTTTCTTAGAGAGAACAGCATCGGACGCAACCTGTGTTCTACCTCACCGATCAGATGACCCTCCGTGTGGATCCGGAGGACTGGAGGATGTTGTCAGCCTCTGGGTACTCGGTCTGGTAGGGAAGACCCGAGTTGTACCAACTCTCTGGTCCAAGAGTTGCCGCAGGTCACACAGGTGTTGAGTTTGCGTCTTAACTTAACTCTGAAGGAGTTTTGCGTCAGCTGGTGCAGGTGGTGTTTATTGGAGCAATTCCATTGGCGTGACAGAATAGCTAAGTGGAGGCTTCGGGTGCCCGACCCTTACCCTCTGGGACTCTCTTGTCATGGAGATATTTTGGTTGGTTCAGAACTGTCAGCTTGAACTGAGGAGTTTGGTTTTATTAAACCTCAGAACACGCCCTCTCAGAGATAGAAAGCTTTGGTTATGGAGCAAAGACGTGAGAGCAGTTACCTTTAACCTGAATTCAAGCCTGCATGGTGTACATGACCTTCTGGTTACTGATCAAATATTACTGATTATCATAAATAATAATTATTATTGACCAACGAATAATGAGTCATTTCAGTAATTAAATACATTTATAATGAACCATGATGATTATTTATGATGATTATTTATGAACCTTGTAATAAACAGTGAAAAGAGTTTATTAAAAATGATTTTAAATCTTGAAGTTTCCTTCATCTTGGGACGGAACAGCAGACAGATAAAAGGCAGTCAAATTAAAAATGGGTTAGCAGACTTTATGTCTCCTGTGATGGATAATCTGTGGATAGAAGTTCAGCCAGGACAGCGTGACCCAGCTGGGGAAGTGTGACCTTTGGGTCACAAATGAGGCCATTCATGTTGCTACAATGCGTGGATTGAATGGTTTCTCTAAAATTGTCTATGTGTGTGTGTGTGTGTGTGTGCTTGGCTGTTTGTACTGTGTGTCTGTGATGAGCTGGCAACCTGTCCCATGTGTATCCCGCCTGCTTGCCCAAAGACCGCTGGAGATGTGCACCAGCCCCCCCCCCCACCCACCCCCCGTGACCCTGCATGGATACGCAGGTACAGACAATAGATGGATGTTATCAGATTAAAGACACATTTGAGGTCATGAGGAGGCTGATTCCATCTGTGTGGAGCATAGTAGCTAAAAGCAGCTTCACCCTGTTTGACCTTTGATGGTAAAGATTTCCCAACTCTGACTTTGTTCAAAGTTAAGTTTGTGTAGTTGTGTTCTCTCATCTTCAGCCTCCAGTCAGATATCCACTGCACCATCATGAAATGCTACAGATAGGGCTGCATATAAATAGGAAAATATCGAATTGCATGTTTTTAAAACGTTGCAAAGTCAATATGAACTTTGATAAACCCCTCGGTTGTCTTGTCTTAATGCCAATCTAACCCTCCCCTAACACTCCATGTTTCTGTCTGTAATTGTACTGGGATTCATTGAATTTATACCTAAATTCTGGCTCTAGACATCACAAAAACTGAATAAATTAATCCTTACATTTTTTTATCATATTTCAGTTTGCAAGAACATTAGTATCCTGTTTTGCCTTCTATGTGACATGCAGCTCCACTCAAGACCCAGTTACTTCCACAATATGGAAAATGTATCTAAAAAGTGGAATGAACATGGAAAGTAGCAACATTTGGATTTAGGCCCTGTCCACACGTAGCCGGGGATCTGCCAAAACGTAGATATTTTTCTACGTTTTGGCCTGTCATCCACACGAAAACGGAGTTTTTTCACACAAAAACGGATCTTTTAAAAAACTCCGGCCAAAGTGAAGATCTGCGTTTTCTCCGTTTTGGGTGTCTGCGTGTGGACGGACAAAACCGGAGTTTTGAGGTCCGTAACATCACTTTCCGCGACAATAAAATGCTGACATCACGTGTGCGACCTGTGTTTACACTAGCCGACAGCATGGATGCCCTCAGAGCTGCGCTCGCTTTATCAATATTCCAAGCGCTTTTTGCTTGTTTGTTTTTGCAAGTGGAATTACTGCTCCTTGCGGAAGACCACAGACAAAGGACGAGGTTAAGAATGGGGGAAGTACTGCCGCCTACAGGTCTGGCATGTCCTTAACAACGTATTTATCCAGGTACGTGTGGACAGAGTTTTTTTTTTAAACAAGGTGGTGTGGATGCAAGTTTTTGGAGGGGCGGATATTCGTTTTTAAAAAACCCGGCTACGTGTGCACTAGGCCTTAATCTAAAGAAAACTTTCATTTTTTTGATGATCTGCATATTTTTCAAAGTTAAATAGACATGCCATGACATGAGTTTTGTCAGTAGACATGATTTTAAGTAATTTTGTTTGACTACAAACCGATTACACAGGAGAGTTTTTGAAGCAGAGTCTTTTCCTAGAAGTAGGTAACCAGGGGTTCAAGTTTTGCTCATTACTGCCCACCCCTTAATGCATCAGATAATAAATGAAAATTAAATGAAATTAATGAAAATGAGAAGATGTACCTTGAAGCAAACAAAATGTAATCTGATTACAATAAATACCCACAACTGGCAAAACAATAGATATAAATCTAAAATGCAGCTGAAAAGATTAGTCTCATCTTCCACACATGATCACTGTGAGTTTCTGCACATTTCTACAAATATTGTTGCGACACCGTCGGAGGAAAACGAGGAGCTGATTTACTGACAGTCTCACTGAAGCCAGAGGGTGGTGAACCGACGAACTACTCTGTTGCATTCATGAATAGAATAAATTAGTCAACACTTTCCTACATATGAGAACAACAAAACTTTATGTGATGATGGAAGAGCACAAAGTAGAACTTTACTGCACACCGAGGTAAGAGAAAACAACTTTTATGCACGGTTGGGAGACCCCTGCTAACTTATTTAAACAATGGTAAAAAGAAAACTGCGCTTGGCATTATAATAAAAAACACTGCAGCTTAAAAAATATGAATTTTTCATGAAGCAGAAGAGCCTCTGCAGTCAGAGCACAGGTGTTGCACACTGTTGTTTCAGATTGTTGAAGCTGCTTAAGTGCTTGACTGTTTAATTATGCATTTCTTGCTCCATAAACATGCTTGGTTGTTTTCTTATGGTATATGTTGGATGTCTTTTCTTCCAACCAAATGCATAAGTTTCACCATTATAGTCGCTATGATGTGCTTTCCCCAGCCGCGAAGCAGTGCGTCTTGGATGCTCCCCAGAAGTGTAGTGTTGCGTCGCTCTGCAACATTTACACTTCAGGTTTGTTTTTCAAGCTCAAGTTCAGCAATTCAGGTGGGGCCAGACAGGAAGTCAAAGATGGAAGCAGAAACATCCGGAAACTTTCAAAATAAAAGACGTGACACATAGAAATGGGTACTGAATTCTGTACTTTTTAAGGCACTGACCAAATTCTGTGGTACCTACCGAGGACGGTTTTACGTGATATAAAACAGTGTCTTGTTTTGGGACCTGTCCTTCATTAATGACAACTTGCGAGACAGTGATTTTCCAAGATAGGTAGCATCACATGAGCAAGAGCGTAACACCGTCAGTAAACAGAGCAAGCAGCATGGCAGAGACAAAGCATCTAAGACGGGTCCATTTCACCAAACGCGATGGCTGACTGGGTGATGACAACATCGACAACAATCTAAGTGAGGCATCGTCTTCTTAATCTGCTCCAGAAGGTAAATAAACTGTTTTATATAATGTTAGCTTGATATTTTAGCTTCCATTGCTCAGCTAATGGTGCGTTCACTTTCTCCTCGAAACTCTGAAGTTCCGTCTTCCGAGTAGGAAAAATCTACTGAAAAGGAACAGCAAAATGAATAAAGATACACAGTAAATTTAGTTCACAGCAAAGATGTTTGCCTCTGTTAACTGGCAGTTTATAAAACTACAAGAACCCACCCATCACACAATTTGTTCAGAGGGGAAAAGAGCTGAATAGGTGAGCATGGAGCTGGGCTTTAGTTTTTGAAGCAGCCCGGTATTAAAATACAAACAGTTGTATGGTATCAGTTTTTTTAGTTTCATTTGTAGTTTATAATACATGGTCTCCTCAGCATAGTTATTCCAGAGGGCATAGAAGAGGAGTAGGAGTACATGAGTTTTTAGATGGGTTTTAATTTTTGCATAATTTAGAAACAGTTGTGGAATTTTATACAACACTACGATGATAAAATACAAACAGTTGTATAATTTTTGTGATATTTATCAAATAAAATGGATACATATTGAAAAAAAGATTAAAAAATAGATTTTATTCATTATTAAACACTCAAAAGCATTGAAAAATGGTACTGTTGAGTACCAAAAAGTGGTACCATATTCATTCAAATGTCAAAGGTGCCCATGCCTAGTGACACATGACTTCTAACTGATCCTTACCTCTGAAATATCTGTAGTCAAGGTAAAAAGAATAAAAAATTAACCACAGACCTTTTGGACACATGCCATCTTGCTTCTTTTTGCAAGAATTGCCAAAATCACGCGTAATTTTGCCATTTTCTTGCAGTCTTTCTTTTTGTGACATTGTGGAACTAGCTGGAAAGTTTTCCATCCCGTTATGCTTCCAAGACACCTCTAGTGTTATCACCCGATCTCGTGTTCCTGTCAGAAGGATGGCAGTAAATGCTGCTTCCATCTAGCGGTCCCAGTTTGAATTGCACCACACAAAAAAAAATACAGTAAATGCTCACATGTAAGATCTAAAAAAATCTACATGCTGCTTTCGAACATTAATTTAGTATCATATCACAAAGCACTGTGATATTTCAGTGTATCAATATTTTCTCACATTAGAGGCGAGATTTTGAATTTCGAGATTTTTGAGATGCGTACAATGACTTGATACGCAACAAATAAGCAAACCTGGTTAATCGAGTCCAACCCTACTGATAATGAGTCAAGATCATCCAGGCAGGTCAGAATTTAAGGGGGTTCTCCGCTACTCCACCCCCAGTAAATCATACAGCCACCAATGATGTGTGTAGGGCTTTTAAAGGGAATTAATTAGAATGAGATAATGACTCTGCTGTGAAGCCAAAACAATGTCCTCAGAGCTCAATCAGGTCAATTAATACACTATTGTTACCTAGGAACTAGAAGGTCCATTTTATTCTGTTAGTCTGCATGTTTTATTGGGAGCCATGAGTCGTTTGTTGGTATTTTTGTTCTGTGTCAGCAAGCACTTTTTTTTCTGCTAAGCTAAAATCCCAGCTTAACAAATCTTTAATAATACGCTAATTTGATCTTTTTTTCCACTCCAGACACCATCGCTGAAGGAGTTCCCTAGCCGAGCTGCAGAGCACTTCTTATTCCACTGTTCAGTCAAACGAATATGGCACATCAATTCCTCTGCCTTCTAGCTGCAGGAAAACTGATTAATATTAATTATGATGCCAAATATGTGAGGCTGCCGAACTCTCATACCTGTGCAGAGGAGTATTAGCTGTGTGATAAACAACTTCTTACTATTTGATAAATAATCCAGGAGAAACACAGTATCCCGACAGAGCTATTAAAGTTTTATGCACTGTGCCGTGGAGGCTTTTTTCTACTGCTGAATTGCAGGCTCCAGTTTGGTATTTG
Source organism: Nothobranchius furzeri (assembly GCF_043380555.1). Lineage (NCBI taxonomy): Eukaryota > Metazoa > Chordata > Actinopteri > Cyprinodontiformes > Nothobranchiidae > Nothobranchius > Nothobranchius furzeri. The sequence goes on from NC_091752.1 coordinate 30,206,972, forward strand.
GTAGGATCTCAGTATTTCTTTATTTTCTTCCCACATTTTCTTGTCTCTTCAAATATGTCCAAATCAAATCTTTCACTGTGGACAGTATAGGCGGTATGTCTGTATGCATCATTCTCCTCCTATGCACTCCAGCAGGTTGCTGTGTGCCCACATTCTAAATATAAAGTGTTTGTGTGCTTCTTCCCCTGCAGTCAGCAAGTTAATGAAGACCCCATTTTAAAAGCATGTGTCTTTAGTGAAGAGGACAGAGCGTTATTGGTTGTTTATAGATACTAAAGGTGTTGAACAGGCACAGACCTTGCATGTGTTTTTTTTTTTGGTCAGTGGCAGCTTGTGTGACCATCGGCCGGGAATAACAGAAACCAGTGTTTCAGATCAACCATTGTGCTGACTTGTTTTTTCTAACGTCCATCAGAAAAATAACTGTATGGAAGTATTCTGCTGCATCACCATAATTAAAGTAAAAAACTAATATGCTGTAATACTATTGATGCTGAATGGTTAGAACATTAGTCTTTGTTGAGAACTTTCAGATATAAATAAGGTTGTTACGACAAAAACCTGGTCAAGGATCCAGGGAGGTCTAACAGAAATGTGAGGAATAAAATGAAATGATCTGACACCAAGTCACAACCAAAGAAGTAATTTTATTAACAAAAAGCATCTCTAAGGGAGAAAACCTGGTTAATAAACGAAGGGGAGTTTAACTTATGCTGCAGAGAACAAAGATGAGGACTTAAGTAACTTAAAGAGCAATAAACGGAGAACTAAAACTCACTGGTTCCAAAAATGAAACCAGGAACAATGGAAGCTTGCCCGGAGGCCTTACCAAAAGTCCACTAGTGAACCAACTCACCCACACAACCGACGGCTCTGTTAAGAGCAAGAGGAAAACGAACACACAAACGAACGTCAGCCTGAATGCTTTCCCAAGCAGGTGGAAATTAACCATCCGGGGGCAACTATGAGTTCCCAAAAGTTCTCAAACACAAGTCTCTCCTCTCCTCTCCTCTCCTCTCATCTCCTCTCCTCTCCTCTCCTCTCCTCTCCTCTCCTCTCCTCTCTGTGTCTCAATCTCTCTCTCACTCCTCTCCTTCAGTCCTCTCCGTCCTGTCCGCCATGCAGTGCAGCGCTGATTTTATCTGCTCCAGCCGGGGGATTTCTTGATGCGCATCAGCTGCACGAGTGTGGCCGGGCGCTCTCCAGGGTGCTGACCATGGTGCTGAAAAGGAGCGGAGTAGAAGCTGGGCGCTGGGGAACTCAGGGATCGTAACAAAGGTAACCACAGCAGAATCAAAGTCAGCATATTAAATGTATGGACATAGCCCGCTCACGGGGGACAGGTTGAGGCCAAAATGGGAGGTTCCCACCACTAATTTTGGACCATGTCACACGTGTTGTCACTCCCAGACAATCCAAATAATGGGAAAAGAGGTGGAGCTGTGGGTTGGGCCGTCACGTTTGGAACAGGGTTGGAAAAAAATGAACCAATGACGCTACTAGCTAACTTAGCTAACCCAAGAAGCTAAGAAGAGGCTCTGGGGACCATGGTAGCCCACCCGCACATCCGGCTGGCTCCTGTGCGAGGTTGTAGCCATGCTGGTTGCCTGTGGAGATCTAATGTGTACTGGGACTGTTAAATTACAAGCAGAGCCTCCACGCATGGAGATCAGTGGGACATTAGCTACATGCTAACCTAATGCTAACAAAGTTTTTCTGGGCCTTTTTTGCAAGAAAAACACAGTAAAAAGAAACAAAGAAGGTCATTTTTCTATAGCGCCTCTCAAGATAAAAATCACGAGACACTTCACAAGAACAAAAAAAAATATTTAAATTTAAAACTTTTTTTATTAAAAAGGAAAGGTAGAGAGAAAATTCATAGGGAAGAGGGAAACCAGTGGATCCTGGGAAATACGGAATTCTTAGAGAGGCAGAACAAGGAGAGGGTGTTGATGAAGGTCACACTAAAGCCTGCCTGAATAAATGAGTTTTCAGCTGCTTTTTGAAGGACACCACAGAGTCCACTGGTAGAGCAACTCTAAAGTGAAGGCACCTCCGGCCTGCTTAGTAACAAAATCATCACTAGGTAAGCTGATCGAGGACATCGGGCTTCGCTGGTCCACCGTGGTCTTGTATCGACACGGAGCCAGGAGCCATGTGGCCACTAATTGAGCCGGGACCATCGACAACTGCTCCTGGGCACCCACTCAAGTTTCTTATGCAGCCCCACTAACACGTTTGACAAGCAGTTCATTGACAAAGCATTTCCCTCCATTCAACCAGCAAAATAAAGAACAGAAATAAAAATTTATTTACTGATAAAACAGACGCAGAAACTTCTTGATTGATCTGTTAGTTCAGTCAATAACCACAACTTGCCCTCTTTGTCCAAATCATTCCACACGAACACAAACACACAGAGGACACAACTTCAGTTAAGAGAGTCGAAACTGCCGAGCATCTATTAACGTGAGGCCTTTCCCGGGAGATAGCTCTGAGGTCACGTGGCTCTGATGTTCATTAATTCTTCAGAATTTTAAACATTAAATTACACTTAAACAGAAGAGTTACAAAAATAATTTACCCCCTCAGACTTATCATGAATGCAAACTAGATCTATTAAACCAAAAATGTTTTTTGAACCATGTAAATGTTTGTCTGCTGTGAAATACTCACTTGGCAGCGGACTTGGGTAGAAGAGGTCCTATGTAGCATTGAACCGGCCTAACCCTAACCCAAGTCATCCAACTTAGGTGGCACAGAAGCAGATAAGCCTTTGTGGCCAGCTGCTGATGAATTAATGGTGGGCAGCTCATGAAGCAGTGCTCTCGTGGCCAGAAGCAGCATAGAAGAGGAGCGCAGGAGGCCAGGGTTTGAGTCCAGGAACTTGGTCTCCCTCTGCCTCAGGGACATCGAGGGACGTATCAGCAAGACTGCTTGTCTCCATATACAAAGGGTCAGTTTGGTATGAGTCATTTGACTTGTAGCTGGCGGTAAAGAAATCTAGTAGCTTGTCCAAGGAATATGTCTCAGTAACCGGAAAGATGTTCTCGGAGGTAGACGTGAAGTAGTCCACCCGCTGTAGCTTCTCTTCAGCAGGGAGGAGGGCACAGAAAGGACAAGAGACCTGAGGCATGAGAACGAGGCCTGCATTCTTGGTGCCCAGCCAGATGTTGCACTTAGCATGGAGGTTGCTGGACATGATGTACGCCATCTGGCAAGATGCCAACAGCTTGACAGTGCCATTGGACAAAGCGAGTCTTCTTGTTTGTAGCTTTGGGTTGCATGATGAGAAATGTGAGACTAGCTATGGTCCTCAGTCTCTTTTATACAGGACCAAGGCCCATTCAGGAGGTCGGCGTACACTTAAAGTTCTTCACGATTGGCCGAATTATCTGAGAAAATGATAAAACCGTAAAAACGGTCTTCCGATAATATCATCACCGCAAGACTCGTCAGAAATCTGACATTCAACACAATCGAACAGTACAGTACGTACCAAATGTGCTGCAGAATTGTTATGATTTATTGGACCATTTTGCATATCCTGCTTTCACTCCAGCTGCTTCACTCCCACCCAGGGCCAGATTAACACTTTGTTGTACCCTGGGCAACAATATTCAAGGGCCCCATCATCACAACCCAAATGTGGCAAGGTGGAGAAACGAGGGCCTGGGTGGGATTCGATCCCCAGACTCCCGGGTGAGAGTCATACGCTCTAACCAGTCAGCCAAAGGGTTATACCCTTGGCCAAGTAGCCAGGGCGCATGATCAGTCGGGACACTGTGACATAATGCTCACTCTGCCACACAAGGATCACCATAATATGGTCACATACAGAATATTTTACTGTAATATGCAGTAAATATACTAAATACTTGAAGGCCTGACATCACTTAACCCGCTCAGGGTAACCGTTGACCCACCTCGTGTGGACTGACCAATGAGGAGAGGGTCTTAACTTGAGGCCCACTCTTCATTGGTCAGTCTGCATGAGACTGACTCTCAACTGACATTCAAAGTCATAGGCAGCGAAGCGTCTCTGTGCAGCGCAAAAGCTCGGGTGGACAGTTTGTTTAATACAGGGTGACCATATTTCCATTTCCAAAAAAGAGGACAGGGGATCTGTGCCTATGACGTCACACTATGGCAACACCACACAAAAAACGTTAGAACCCATTTTTTGTAAGAACTAAATTAATATCAGATTCTGCCAATAAAAGGGCTCCAAAACAATTCACATGTAAATATTTAGCATATTTATTGCAAAATCTCATTTTTCTGCTTCAGTGCTGCAACAAGGTTTTATTAATAATAAATGATTATACCTTTTGTTTTACTACAGCATCGGTAAGCTTCCTGTGCACAGATTATTAAGGATGCTTGTTTCAGCTGTGAGATTAGACGATAGGATCAATGAAAAAATAAGTTGTCACACACCCCATGGTAACTTTCAGAGAATCCACAAATAGTGGCTTTCAAATGGTTTTGTTACTTTTTGCAAGTTTAGAAAAGCAGCAGATGAGACAGCATGTCTGATCATTTAGTTTTTCATCTGATAACATGTCAGCGATGTCTGAGGAGCTTTTATAAACACTGTATAACTAATACTCCTGGAGAGGGTATGAATTACACAGAGGCTTCTGGGGAGCTGCGTTATTGGGGGGGGGGGGGGTCATTTTGCCTTGGCCCCCAAAATGTCTTGAAACGGCCCTGGGTGTGTGACAGAGTTTTGGAGGTGATCTGAATTGTATCAGATGTATAAATATGACATGTGTAGAACTTATTGTTTTATACAGGTAAAAACGTGTAGTGGAGATAAATCTAAATCACTGCAGTAGCAGAGCGCTTCAGGCACAAATAAGACAGAAAATAGAGAACATGTGCGAACACGAACGATCGTGTGGTAATTATAGTTTTTTGGTGGCGCCACTTTGAGAATGGACCGTGCGCTGGAAGCAGCTGCCTGGAGCGCTGCGCAACAACACAGCGCTGTGCCGCTCTCTGTGCTTTCAGCTCAGAAGAGTCCATGAATGATGTAATATAGGTGGAAATCTTTTTTCTGGCTCCCCTGGATGTGTAGGATGTACAGCTCCCCCATAATTCGATCCCTGCTCCTGGATGAAAAACCGGATGTTGTCATCAATACAAGACCCCCCAGTCCGGACGCCCCGGACAGAGAGTGAAAAGTGGACATGTCTGGGGAAAACCGGACGTATGGTCACCCTAGTTTAATATAAAGTGAGAGATTACAGATAGGCCTACAGTATTTTGCTCGTGCCCTTGCTGCCCTGGGCCCTTTAGAGTTCGTGGGCCCTGGGCAATTGCCCATTTGCCCATGTGGTTAATCCGTCCTTGCTCCCACCAGCATTTATTTACTGATTATGTGCTGCTAAAGGCAAACTGCAATAATGCCACAAGGGATCCTGAGTTTACTTCCAGACCATGGGTCCCCAACTGTCCAAATAAATAAATGAGAGGATGGGACAGTAAAAGTTTTTTTCTGTTCTACTGCAAAATGCTCGAGTGTGTAAGGAATAGAGGACCCCAGCAAATATGGAAGTGCAGCGGTTTGACATGACAGAAAACCAGATAGTCTAATAGCTGCTATTGGTCCGAGCGGTGTTATTGGCTGTGATTTTTAGACGAGTACGAGAGAACAACGTCATTCATTTTTTCCTTTTTCTTTGTCAGAGGTCAAATGGACAGTCGGGTGTCCAGCAGCCTTCCTCTGCTAGGAATGTTGTATTCTTCTCTGTATCAAAACAACTTCAAAGCAGAAAACACACTGATTCTAACCTTGTCTCTTCAGGAGATAGTCAAAACAATTCCATCACCTGACTTCTCGTCTGCCACATCCTGCTGCAAACTCCAGGGTCTCATGCAGAAGACGAGACTTTTCCTTTTTAATAAAATTAATCTTATTTTGTCTCATGAAATTATTCTTCACACGTTGGTTATAATTACATTTATTTACAATGAATGTTCCATCTAAAGTGATTTAATTAATTAATTATTCAACACAAGTGTTTATTATTTCATGACTTATTTCAGATCTTAAATACACTAAATGAGTCTACTTGGTGATTCAATGATCAATTAATTATCAGTTACATTCACATATTAATATCAGTATAATAAAAAATGAGTGTTTAAAAGATTTACTCCACATATTAAGTGAAATAAGCTTTCTAAGCGTCACAGAAAAGGGAGTGGCAGAGGGTCTTGGTAAACGCCTACACAAATTTCTCAGATCTGGTTGGTCTAAGTTTATAAACACAGATTTTAAAAGTTAAAAGTGAACTCACTTGTTGTTTTAGCCGGTTCTGCCAGAGCTCTGAGTGCAGTAAAAGCTCACAGCTTATGCTAAATTACCATCCTATCGGGAATCAAACCAGACATTTCGGTGGAATAATTTTAGCGGCATATGAACATCCTTTTTGAATCAACAATTATTATTCACTCAATCCATCATCAACTCATCAGACATAAAATTGTCCGCCAGAAGCCACCTGGGAAGTATCTTTTGGCCAGTTGTGCATATGCTGAGGGTGCCTACGGTCTTCAGATACATAAGAAGCCCTCTCACTTGCTCTGCAAAACGGCTTCGTCTGCAGACTGGATCTCTGGAGCTTCCATGATCCCGGGTGCGCAGACTAAACAATGGCGTCAGAGTCGTAGATATAAATTTGATAACTTGTTAACCCTCTGGAGGCAGGCGTTGCAGAATTGCAACGTTAAAACCTACCTACCTGGTTACTCTACATACATATTTCATGAGTATTTTTTAACTCAGAAGTACCCCTGAAGGACATAGTTGTTCGTCCTTTTATCAAAACTTATTTTGACTCTGAGAGGGTTAAATTACATCCAACAGCCCAATTTTTTATTTTTTATAAAGCCAGACATCACACCTTTCTGAGTCACTTAGAAAACTCTTAAACATACAAGGTCATGTTTCATCAGAGTTTATTCATTGTCTCATTTGATATCACTGTGATTCACCATTTATAATCATTGTTATGATTATGATTTTCTTTGGTCATAAGTTGCTGAATTTGAGGTTTTCTTTTTTACATAATGAATGTAAAACTATTAGTGAAAAATAGGGGTGGGCTTGAATAAGCTTGGCGTCCGCCCACTCTCTTTCGAACATGCCTAACAATGTCAACTTGATTTATTATTCATTTATTATTGATTTATCTTGTGATGTTTATTATTTATTTATATCCTGTTGTTAATTGTGATATTATTGGCATGTTGAAAATAAGAAAATGATGATGATGATGATTTGTCCTTCATCATTAATATACTAATAAATAGATTTTTATAAACTACATTTTTGTTTGTGTGTCAAATTATTATAAAGTGTTGTTTCCCTGGACTAACCAAAGTACTTTGTTTCATCATCAATTGAATATTAAAGACTCCATTATATTCATAATCCATTTTTTCATGGAATCTTATATTTTATTGAATACCTTTATATTGACAATTTATTAAAAGTAACAACAAATTGTTACATATATTAAAACATTTTTAGGAGGTATAAAAAATGTTTTACGCTAGATTGTTTTGCAGATTTACCCTTGTCGCTTTAAGGTATTAGCTCGATAACAGCATTGTTTGATTTAGATGTAAACACTGATGCAATTCACTTAAGAAGTTTATCTTAGTTTAGTCTTGGATGACTAGCTCACTACTGGAAGATCTGGCAGTTTTGCCTTTGAGTTGTGTTGTCCTCCATGATCTTTGCTCATGCAGCCCTACTGAGCCGTTTACAATCAGAGCTAAAACTAACACTCTGGGTTGCTCCAGGTCAGAACCATGCCCTTTAGATTTCTTTTGCACAATTTAGAACAAACATCAGAAATTATTCTTCGAGTTCCTTCTGAATCCCAGGTCCTGGATGCATTTTGATTTTTATCACTGTAAAAGTCAGACACATCTCCCCTCTTCATGTCAAAGAAGTAAATAAAAATAGTGTTGTGACTAGGGTTGTCACGGTATGAAAATTTAACCTCACGGTTATTGTGACCAAAATTATCACGGTTTTCGGTATTATCGCGGTATTTTTTAAACGGTGTTGCATATGTTCAGAAAGCATTGATAGTCCTGTTCTACACAAACTGAAATAGTTCTGAAAAGGTTTAACAGTGTTTATTAAACCTAAAATAACACAAAGCCTTAGCAAAAGTGCAACTTTTCACAAGTAAAGGAACAAATAGCTTATTTTTCTGGAACATGTTACAGTAGTCAGTGCAGGTTTAAATTATACAAATCCAAACATTCAAAACCTAAACAATATGTAAACAAATCAAAGAAACACCACTTGTTTTCTCATATACTTGTTTTCTTCATTATCAAAATGAAAATCTAAAACTCCAGTCCACACTTGACTTCAGCACTGTACAAGTCAACCTTAAAAAATATGTATTTAAAATAAATAGCCACTTTAAACAAATTACTAAAATAACTACTACACTATGTAATCAAATCCAAATGTTCAAGTATAAATGGCATTGAATAAGTAAACAAATCAATGACAAGGAACTAATTGTATATTTCTCTTCATCATCAACAAATAAGATGCTTCATCCAGCAACAGGGTGTCCGTGACACGGTTTAAATGCTGGCAGAGGACGCTGCGGCTGCAGTATATAGTGACTCGTTGCATTCTCCCTCAACCAAAAGTCCTCGCGTCATGCATTTAAGCTAAAATGCTAATGTTAACTTACCTTGCACTGGCTCTAGAGACGTGGGTGATCGTCACGCAGATGTGCCATTCGATTCGAAGTGTTGCTGCCTTTTGCAGACACTTGTTTCCTGCACGTTCTGCAAACGGGATAGCAGTCTTCTATTAACTGTCCCTCAGCATTTTTCAGAAATCCAAAATATGCCCATACTTCCGATTTAGTCTTCTTTGAGGGCTGTTGGATGTCCTGGGCGCTGCCATCTCCTCCTTCGGCCATTATTTCAGCTTCAAAGTTTTGGTGCCATTGCAAATTAAAAAGTGCGTGTGCGCGCCACGGGAACTTCAGCTGAAGCGACGGTGGCTGGTAAGGGTCATCGCGCCGAAACCGCGGCCACGGTAAACCCACCGAGATAATATAGTTTTTTAAAAACTGGACGGTTATTTTTATTGTCAACTTTTTTACCGGGGTTTACCGCTACACCGGTTACCGTGACAACCCTAGTTGTGACGTTCACGAACAAATCTAATCTTTTGAATGGGTTTTCAAAGTGAACGATGAGAGCAGAGTCCCTGTAGAGAGCCGTTCATCTTGTCTTCTGGTAACAAACTCCCCTGAAGTCGGTAAAGCACACCCGCTCAAACCCCACCCACCGCTGTGACGGACGTAGGAGGAGCGCTAACCAACCCCGTGCACCCTCATGGACAAGGCAGGAACACGTTTCTCTGACTTGTTGTCAGTCCACACACACAAAACCTGAAAAACAGCTAATTTAAAACATATTTGATGGCTTTCTTGAGTAACAGAACCAACTCTTTGAAGCAGATTTAGTTTGGGCCAGAGCGGGATCACAGCAGATTGATGTCATGTAAATGCTTGCATTACTCTGACCAGTTGATTCAAGTTGAATAACAGCGAAGAATAAAAACATGCTTCAACTTGAGTTTGATTTGGTCAAAATGAACTCTTTCCAACTCAATCAAAGGCTGTGTTCTGCTCTCACATAAGTAGAGAGATGCTGTTTAAACATGCCAGAGTCTCATTAAAGAACATGCCATGTAATCTACAGGCACCGAGGACCTCTGTGGAGCAAGGCTCTAAAACTGGTGCTTTATTCAATCAATCAGATTTTATTCATAAAGCGCTTTTCAAACAAAGTGTTATATTTGGCTGAGTCCAGATGAGCCAAGTAAGGTAAGGCAAGGAAACGCCGTCAGAGGAGCCATCTGCCCCGGCAGCATCAGGTCTTCCACAGCAACTAAGTCAGGGCACTCAGAGGAGGGGGAGCATAGACCCCCACCTCCACTTAAACACTACCTATAGAGCACCCAGGAAGCTAAAGTCAACCACCGCTCCTGTGGCAGAGGGCCCCTACAGAGAAAACACTGGATTAAAATGAGTAAAAATATGAAAATAAAAGAGCTAACATAAATGACAAATGTAAGAAAATGAGCAATCAATAAAATCATTTATAGACAGTAAAATAATAATATTAAATAAAGAAACAGTACTAAAATATAATCATATAAAACATGCAAAGCTAGCAATCAAATATAATCATGTAAAACAAGAAATGAATCTATAGTAAATAATTAGATTAAAGCTAATCTAAATAGGTGGGTCTTGAGCCTGGACCTAAAAACATGAACGTTCTCTGCGGCCCTGAGGTCCTTTGGCAGCTCGTTCCAGAGGCGAGGGCCATAACACTGGAAGGACGCCTCGCCATGAGTGTGTGTCCTAACTTTAGGGATGACCAGGAGACGCCTGCCAGAGGAGCGCAGAGGCCGTGAGGGTTCCTACGGTAAAAACAGTTCTGAGAGATAAGAAGGCCCAAGATTGTTAAGACACTTAAAAACCATTAGAAGAACCTTAAAATGGATCCTGAAACATACGGGGAGCCAATGCAATTCTTCTAAAACTGGTGTAATGTGCTCCCGCCTCCTGGTCTTCATCAGAACATGTGCTGCCAAATTTTGTAGAAGTTGTAAACCTGAGATGCTCTTTTTGGGAAGACCAGAAAGCAGGGCATTACAGTAATCTATCCTACTGGTGATAAAAGCGTGCATCAGCATCTCCGTATGGGCCCGAGAGAGAATAGGGCGGACTCTGGCGATGTTCTGTAGATGATGAAAACCTATTTTTGTGATGTTTTTAATGTGTGGGATAAAAGTCAGCTCAGAGTTGAAGATGACACCCAGGTTCTTCACTTGCTCAGATGGATTAAAAGACAGTGATTGTAATTTTGGTAAAAGTTTCTCTCTCTGGGCCTCAGGACCGATGACTAAAACTTCAGAGCCTAGAATAAGATGTTTTTACCAACAACAACTCAGTGACTTTAGTTATGACTGAGTGTTCAGTGGCTGGAACAACATAATGCTGACACTTTTTATCAGCTGCTAAATAAAAAATAAATAAATAAAAAATTCTATAGTCATTTCTGATGCATCTTTTTGTCACTTTTAATGACAAACTAATACTAACATTTGACATAAAGCAATTCAAAATGGCATATAAAGGAATAATGATCAGAATGTATGAAGATGAAGAGAATGGTTGATTGCGGATTAGACCCACTGCTCCTCCACATCGAGAGGAGGTGGCTCGAGCATTTGGTCAGGATGCCTCCTGGACACCTCCCTGTTGAAGTTTTCCCGGCACGTCCAACTCGGAGAAGAACCAAGGGAAGACCCAGGACACGCTGGAGGGACTATGTCTCTCGGCTGGGCAGGGAACACTTTGAGATTCCCCTGGAAAAGCTGGCCCAAGTAGCTGGGGAGAGGGAAGTCTGGACGCCTCGGCTTAAGCCGGATTTATACTTGTCTGTCTGAGTCAGTGCGGAGACATGCAACGCCACTATGTGTCGGTACAAGGGCTCTCCGACGGGCTCACAGAGGGTGACGGAGACATGCCAAAAATTTTAAACATCCGTCAAAAGTGACGGACAACACAAGCTTGTGATTGATGCTGCTTCCTGCATATTCATCACCAGGACCGCTGTAGCTCCGTTAAAAGGTAAACAGATTTTTTGTGACAGACTCAGAACAGATTGAAGAATGCATCACGGAAAAAGTCAGAAAATATTAACATTTATTCACCCGTGAGTGAACAAGTAAAAAATACGGAGCTAACGTGGTCGGAAACGATGGGAAATGCGGCTTAAGAGGTGGTGACCACATGAAGAGGTGGAGGAGAACAAAGAACTAATTTGTTCGTGTTACAAAGTATCTATAAATATATAAACACATTAGGAAATACACTATCGGGGACCGGATACATGGGTGTCATGGTGGCAGGATACCACAGAACAGCGCTCCGCCCTCTGTTATCCTGGCAGGGAATAGCTTTGCAACACTCTGCTGCCTAAACTGAAGTTTGAAAGTGAAAACCTTTCCGACACTCCATGTGTGTCTCTCCATTGCGGAGCTCACGGAGAAGTATAAATCAGGCTTTAGGCTGCTGCCCCCATGACCCGACTCTGGATAAGCGGCTGAAAATGGATGGATGGGGGGATAGATGGATTTATAAGGATCATGTCAAGTTGTTGACCATGAGATCGACACACAAATGTGATTGTGTTCTGAGTGAGAGATGTAACAGGGTAAGTAACAGGGTGGATAAGTTATTATCTGTGGCAAAGGGGTGGGAGTTTATAGGAAAGTACTTCTTCCCACTCCTTTTTGAGCATGTGGCTTAAAGTAGGTGATAAGACAAAGATGTAGACATGTAGAATGCATTTATTCAGTTATCAATGCTCTGCTTGTTGTTTTGTGTTGTCCTTATACAACGCTGTGTGTTCAAAATAAAAGATACGTAAAAAAACAAGGTGTTGGGACTGCAGGGCTACGCAGTATTAGAGAGAACATCATTGGTTGTGATAAACCAGCATTTTCTTCTGTGTGTTTAATCACAGCAAAAGCATAAAAAAACACGTAACACTGTGTTTCAGGCACCATCTTCTAAACTGATAGAGGGTATCAAAGGGAGGGTTCATCTGATCAACATGCAAACTAAGCTCACATGGAATGTTTGTGTTTGTTTTGTTTGTACCAGACTGTTCTGCTCTGATCACCTACGCTGTCTTGTATAAATAAGTTGTTTTCCTAATCATTGTTGCTTTATATTATTATTTTGACTGCTTATTTCTTATTTTTACATCGAGTATCGCAGCAATTTCCTAATGTTGTGAACCTGTTCACGCATATAACAATAAAACCTTCTGATTCTGTTTTTGGATCTTAGCTAGCAGTTCTTTGAGATCCCTATGTCACTTGGCCTAGAAATCTAGACAAACCAAAGCAGTGGCAAAACGATTTTGCTCTGCAGGCCAGTCTAGCCATGCTCAGTTGCCTTATTGCCTCAGCAGGTCTATCGTTGGCTTGTTCAGTTTTGTGTCGGGCCAATCACATCGCTCCATGTTTGTTGGGCAGGTAAGTTGCTCAAAGTTGATGCCAAAGCCATTCCAAACAAGCCGCCCCTGAGCAGACACCACCTTTGTAAACCACAAACCTGTATAGACCAGGGGTATTCTACTCTGGGCATGGAGTGCCGGTATCCAGCACGTTTTAGTTTCAACTCCACTCCAACACACCTGATTTCAATCAGCAGGTGATAAACAGGCTTCTGCAGAGCAGCACATGTGATTTAGCCACTGAATGAAATGTGTTGGAGCGGAGAAATCACTAAAACGTGCTGGATACTGGACCTCCAGACCCAGAATTGAATACCACTGGTATAGACTGAAAAACTAAAAAGATGGAGTCAGCTAAGAAAAGTATGTCTATCAGAATCAGAATCAGAAAAGGTTTATTGCCATTGTCAGTGAACAAACAATTCGCAAACTAGGAACTTGCTTTGGTACTAATGTGCTACATATAACATGAACAATAAGATTAAAAATAGAATAAAATATAATAAAACTTTCAGCTATAAAAAATGGCTGGTGGGGGCAGGAATAAATATGAAAAGGGGTCCATACAAACTCACAGATTTCTTCTGTTGTTTTTTTTTTTGACTCACAACCAGACACCATCCAGAGTACAGCTAAAGTACACCCATTTTGAATGGTTATAAAACAGGTCATTTTTTGTACAAACACAAATTAAGCATTGCACTGATCACTGATCACAAATAAAGTGACAGAGTCCTAATAATAAAATGTGTGGAAGCGTATTTAATTCCTGCTTCTTTTTAGTTTTCTGCCAAGTAAAAACATTAACTTTAGAGATAAATGCCAAATTTTAAGTGGCAAGTTTATTAAAAGCTTATAATAAATCAATCACCCATGTACCCTTGACATGTTGCTTTCATTCACAGACATGTGGTTTCAGTCAGATGGATGAGTTCAATTTCACCAAGTATCGAGATTTTAAAGTTTCCATCCTTCAACTAAAAATATGAATCTGCATCTCAGCATGGTGACTCATTTTGTACTAAAGTTTTTGGAGAAATGTTGCTGCTGAAGGAGATCGATCAGTTTCACACCAATATTCACTCCACGAATACCCGTCGAGTAACGTTCTGAAAACAGTGATGCCATTTTCGCTACTTCTGGATGTTTTTCAATAAGCAATTATTTGTTTCTGCAGAACAGTTTCAATTTATGAACCTGTTAATGCTCGTTGTGGTTGTTTCATTCACAACACAAATCCAGCAAAAACTAGACACAGGTTAGTCCATGTTGTGAAAGCTACCAAGTTCGGCAAGTGAAAATTTACTAATCCAACCCAAATGCATGCAGAAATGTATTAAACCAAGGCCTGACGCTTTACAAGTGTGTCCTTAATAACTATTAAGCTAACATCTGCTCTATTGTGCTCACATCTACTTTATTATTATTAAAGCTGAATCTCAAGCATAGCTACAGCTTTGGGGGTTTCTTTGTTTAAACTGTTCTTCACACACCAAAAACCACACACTGCTCATGTAAAGGCAGGCCACAGATGATGGTTTGGAACAGAAGCACAGCTAGAGGTTTCTAAATAACTACGTGTTGGGACATACTGGGTGACGTGTGTTGAGTGGTTTTAAAAACAGGCTTTTCCATCAGACAACGCTGGGTCTTTAATGAATCAATTCTGTTCACAACACACACACACACCTTTTGGACCACCAACCCAAAGCAAGAGGACAGCACTTCATTTATACCCTTCTGATGTTCATGTGCTCGATACTCGAAATAGAAATGTTCTATTTTCCCAAAACTAGGGATTTCCTAACGGCATTACAGAGGAATCACAAGCTCACGGCAGATCATTTAAAAGTTGGCCTTAACTTGGCAGTTGAACTTTGAGAATCAACAGCCCTGTTTTTGGAAGTCTTTGACCTCCGGTTACTCATTTCTGATAAACAGTTCTATACTTTAGCTCTGATTGGGAACCGACTGCAAAAACAAAATTCCTTCAGAGCTGATGAGAAAAAAATGCACACAAACCTTCTCATCAAACAATCAGGCTTTTAAACTAAAGATTCAAAATTCAGCTCTATACTTTTTTGTACAGATGACCTCCTCACCTGGCCACTACACATGTGTCTTTTGTCAAAAGTTATTTTTTTAATCTAGTTTTAACTTTGAGAAGTAGTGAACCTTTTGACATGTCAGTACAGAAAAATTCAGTGATTTTTTTTATAGCTTCTACATTTTGCCCTAAATATTTTTAGGTTTCAAACTTCTGTCCCTCTGATAGCAACTGAGCCTTCGAAGTCACGTTGGGAAGAAATGTTGAAGTCCGTGGCCAGAAGGAGCTAAACTAACCGACTGGCTAAATCCAGAAACTAAATGACAACAGCTGCACAAACTCCACTTCTTAGCTATTTTAAAACCTGGGTGGCTCTAAAATCTGGCTTGTTGCAAATACAGAGAAAAGAAATACTCATAATATAAACTTAATCAGGAATCTGAATACAAAATCTAAGTTTTATTAACATTAACTTGTGTCTAATTTTCTTCTTTACCCACCCTATTTGAAAAAAATATCTTATTCTATTCTCCGGATGGGCAATGTGCACTGTTGATTTGATGCAGTAATAGGAATATATTATACTAGTAACCTGAGTTTTAAATGTTCATGCAGTTTGTTTCAAGATTATTAAAAATATACAGATAAATACACAAAAGCTGTATGAGATTTTATGTCCTAGAAGAATGTGCAGTGATATGTAAACACACGTTTTCTTTTAGTAGCTATGGCTTCCGCAGTTTAATAACTTATCAAACCTCCCCTACTAACCCAGTTCTTTGTGCAGTGCACATAAACCAACCAAGTGAATTCTCTTTGAAGAGATGGCATAAATAAACTTGAATTATCTGCTTAACTTCCAATTTTACTCCAAAAGAGTCCAGCTCCATTTTGGGCTCATTCTGTCTCGAGGAGTCCTCTTTAAGAAAACAAGAAGCATTTGTTTCCCAGCAATAAAAGAAGGGGCCAAGTGGGATTTGACAGAGCCAGTGGCAATTCAAAATATTTATTGCAAGAAGTCAACAGCAATGTTTGTCTTAGTATCTGTAATCCATTTGATGAATAGCGTTGAGAAGAAGGAAGGTCTAGAGATAATTGGTATGCTCAGAGCCGCCCGTTAGGCCTTGTAGTGCTACGGTACAAAGATGGCAGATAAGTAATGGTGTTAGGCTGATGGACATGAAGCTTGAATATTAATGTCAAACTCTGGTCACTCTTTGATGGATTGAAGAGAATTAAATACTAAAATATTAAACAACATTAAGATAAAAATAGCACAGAATTCAGATAAAGACCCTCAAAATGCAAGTAAATCATTTTCAACCTGAAAGTTGTGATTTTGTCCTCTGCTGAACCGTCAGTCGAAGTGTGTGTGTGTGTGTGTGTGTGTGTGTGTGTGTGTGTGTGTGTGTGTGTGTGTGTGGTTTCATTTTCCCTCAACATCTCTCAAGTTGAGTCAGCAGGGCAGAACTAAACTGCTGTAAGCTTCAGTTGCCGCTCTGCCAATTGAATTAAAAGTGGAATTAAGGTGAATTAAGGGTGTTAAACCTGGATTATTGTCACAAAATTGGTGTGCTTGTTTGAATGCCAGCTGAATTAAATCTGGAGGCAGCTTTAAATTTTCCGTTTCCTAACGGGTCAGCATCGTGAAACATCAAGGCTTGTTCCATTTCAACTTGTGTGATAAACTTTGAATTAAAATTATTGGAGATAGTACAATGGTATTTAACAAGTGGGATTATTACTGATAGGAATATAACTGTATAATGCCAAACTGATCATTTCGGACAAGACCTCTATCTTTTTAATAAGATTAGCACTTTCTTTTAAAATGTGCTGCATCTAATACAACGCTGTCTTCTGCCTTCTGGTGGAGAGTTTTAGCACTGCAGACAGCCAGTGGAAGTTTTACTTACTTTGACTGCTGCATTCTACAGAAACATATTGCTTTCAGTCAGAAACATTATTTTTGTCTGAATAGACGGGATAAACTGTAGATGCTGTGCCTTAAGCATCACTCAACCATCCTCGTGTGCAAGCATCAACAGTATGAGAATGATACTTCAGCTTTGTTGGAGCCTTTTCCCTTTTTACAGTTGAGCTACATCTCAGCTGTGACAGTGTGTTGTGGACCCGGTGCTCTGGAAAATTTCTACACGCAGTCTAGATTTTCCGAACGCAGCCAGCAGATTGTCATCAAGTTAAATTACATGAGCTAGACAGGAAGTGAGATGCTTTGCATCCATATAATTTTGAAAAACTCTGTATTGTATTGTTTTTCCAGCTTTTGTTTTATGGCAGAAATTTTTGTTCATGTTATTTTAACAAGCATACGTTTAGAAATTTTACATAATGTTACAACCCAGTGATGGTAAGTGAAGGAGGAACTAGCACAAATAACAGCATGTGTGAGAAATAACCATGAGTAAATTGTTTATTTACATAAGTTCATTTATGCTTGAGAAACCTAGAGGGCATAAACAACCACATAATCTCTGTAATTAAAGTGAAACTACAGTATATGGCTGTGAACTAAAAAATCTCTGAGGGAAACCATGAATCCGAAGACAGACACAAACACTAAAATGGGTTCTGACCTTCAAAGGTGAAAAAAACAACTCTAATTCAAACTAAGTTAGGAGGGTTCAAAGTATTCATTAACAAAACTAGGAAACTGCCATAAGGGCTTAACAGTTAAAGACTCAAATATTGTCTGCTCCGTTGTGTAGCTGGCAACATTAGGCCAATCGGGACATCCACATTAAAAGGTTTGCTTTTGAAACAAACTATTCTATTATCATGATCACTAGCTCCACGCAGGTTTAAAACAAAGTGACCTGGGGACTTCAAAGCACCACTGAGTCCCATGTGGGACTGGCAGTCTGAGTGTTTTGAAGACTCAACTGGTGATCACTAGTTGGGATCAGCTGTGCAAGCTGCAGCCAGAAGGAGGAGGGGCAGAAGCAGAGGCTTTTTAAAGTGCTGTCCATGGTGCTGAAACATAAAGAGCAGGATGAGTGCTTTCCATGCTAGGGGATGAAGAGGCGGGGTACCCAGAGTAGTTTCGGCTAGTTGCAGGTTTTTTTTTGTTGTGTGAAAATTTAAAAATCTGACAAATGAGATCCGCACAACACTGGTTGACCACGTTTTCAACCACGGCCTCACGCTGAGGGAGGCTGGACTGCAAGTACAGCCAAATCTAAGCCGATACACAGTGGCAAGTGCGATAAAAACATTTCGGCTGGAAAATAGGTACTGTACAAATATCACCATATCAAAAACGTCTGCACGGTTTCAGTGACTGTTTTACAGTACTGTATTATATGCAGTATTAGCACTTCTGTTACCTTGTCCTGTGAAATATATTGTACTTTTATTTTCTGTTTTTTTTTCTACATAGGATTGAGGGTCAGGAACGACAAGAGGGAAGGCCTATGTTCACAGAACAGCAAGAGAGGGAGATAGTAAACATGGTTTTGGCCAACAATGCTTTAACACTGAAACAGCTCCAAGCTAACATTGTCAATAACCATGCCAGTTTCAACAATATCCATCAGGTCTCAATATCAACACTGGCACACATCCTAAAAAAACAACATATTCAAATGAAGCAAATTTATTGAGTGCCTTTCAAGCGCAATTCCGAAAGGGTGAAATGACTGCGGCATGATTATGCAGAGGCATCCTTTACTGTACTGTAATATGTATTCTACATCTACACTGAACTACACAATTTTGCCTGACACTTCTTCAGGTAGTTTTACAAATGGATGGAGAGGAGATCCAGCATGAGTTCACTTACGTAGATGAGGCTGGGTTCAACCTGACGAGAACACGGGGGAGGGGGGGGGGGAACGTCATTGGCCACAGGGCTATAGTCTGGCCATAACACAACATAATTAGACAGAAAGATGCTACACTGAGATTTTTCCTTGTTGTTTTAATTCAACAAAACAATTTTTTTACACGGGTGAACGTGCCTGCAAGTTTAGAAAACAAAACAGCACTGATAGCATTCATATTTCTGGATGGTTATAAAATAAAGATTACTCTATTACCGGTAATTTGCATGCATGTTTAGAAGAAAAGAACAGCGCTGACACAGCATTAATAAGCCCTGGATGATTAGAAAACAAAAACTGCACACAAAACATGCCTGGTTAATAAATAAAACACACTTGCCTACCAGAAAAAGTCATTCGCTCTCATCTTCCTCTTGCGCACTAAAGCCATTAAAGTCCTCTTCTTCAGTGTCGGAGTTGAACAGCCTCAGAAGAGCTTCGTCACATACCTTTTCTGTGGCGATGTCAGTGTTGCTGTCCGTGTTGCTGTCATCATCCCTGTTGAAGCTGGCTTGAATGAGTTCTTCCCGCTGCCGTCTCCAGCGCCGAACCTTGGATTCATTCATGCCAAGCTTACGTGCGGCAGCACTGTCTCCCTCCTTTACTGCCAGATCGATGGCCTTCAACTTAAATGCGGCATCATATGAACTCATACGTGTAGTTACCATGATGAGGGGGCATGGATTTGAAAATAATTCTTCGTCGTGCCGGCTGCTTGCATGTGCTAAATTAAAATGAGCACTTTCTTAGATTTCCACTTTTGACTTCCACCTGTTTCACTTTCTGCTAAAGTGCCCCCTGGCAGGTGAAGGAAAGTCTTCAGTGAAGCCGCACCTCATTATAAACCGCATGGTTCAAAGCGTGGGAATAAAGTAGTGGCTTATAGTCCGAAAAATATGGTATATGATCTCCGGCTCCAGGCTGAGGTACTCCTCATCCAAGCCATGGAGGAGGCCTGTCACCAGATGGAGGTTGCAGCAATACAAGGATGGATTTGTCATTCACGACGTTTCTTTCCAAGGTGTCTTGCTAATGACAACATTGCCTGCGATGCTGATGAAATTCTTTGGCCAGATCCAGCTAGGCGAAGAGACAGTGTCTAGTGTTTTATTTATTTATTTTTATTTTTTGGTAACAGTAAACTTACAGTACAATACATAATGTGACATGTTGTTACAGTACAATGAATCTCCATGTCAACATTTTGGGCATGTTGAGAAATAAATGAGTTTCTTCAGTGTGCAACATTGGTCTTGTGTAGTGTTTGGTGGATTTACTTTATATTTGTACTTCGTGGATGGTAGCCTGCTCAAATCACAGGGAAGTAGAAGTGCTAAAAGTGTTTTAGGTTTATCACAGCAGAGTGTAACTCATGGTAACAGTGTATGGCAAATGTGAAGCGTGTGTTTCTTATGTTTAAAAACCACACTTTTTTACCATAAGTGTATAGTTTTTACAAGAGTGTTTAATTATGCAAATGATCTGCAGTGTTTTGCTAATTGGGTGTGTGGTTGTGCTAAAGGTGTGTACTGTTTTCAAAACAGGCCCCGTTTTGAAAATCGTGCTTAAGCAATCCAAAAAACTGCAAACAATGGACAACTACTGCTTAAAAGTGTGACTTCCAAATTCCAGTTAGAATTGATAAAACTCCTTGGATGAGAAGAAAAACGTCTTCAAGAAACCAAAGAAGTCCAGTTGCCTACATTTGAGCCCTTTGGGTTACCATGACCTGAATGACTGAGAGCATTCACCAGCATATTGTCCAGGCTGTTGAATTTTGGAGAACAGGCAGGCGTTGCATAGAGCTGCAATGTGAAGAGCAGGAGGAGCGCCATCCGTGGTGCTGAAACAAAGAGCAGGAGAAGCATGGTCCATATTGTTCAGGTGGGAATCGTAACAAATATGGTTTCTTCATTTTGTGTCCTAGCTGGAGCAAATCACAAGGAGCAACTACAGAGATCCGTCCAATCTATTATTTATAAAATTAAAAACACTAAAATTCTATGATCTGGTGGACTACAATATTTTAAAATGTACGTATATTGCAAACAAAGGGTATGCACCTGCTGGTTTAATCAAAAGTTTTACAAAAAGACATAGCAAATATGATTTAAAAGGACATGAATTATTTAATATACCTAGTGTAACGTGAGGAAGTGTGGGTTTTCTGTCACAAAGGTGATGTTGGACTCAGCTGGGTCAAAGCTGGGTCGTTGAGAACTTTCACCCACAGATTAAGACCTGAACGCCAGCGAGTCTGGGAGGAAACCATAACATCTGCCACCTGCAGCTTCGTGCCAGAAGATGTTGTTCCCACAGAAGATGTTGTTCCCACAGAAGATGTTGTTCCCATAAAAGTAGTCATAACATAACAAGTCTTAAAACTTTGTTTCTTGATTTTAATGTTAAAGTAACCATTATCATTTTGCTCATTATAAATGTGTTTAATCAAATGAATGGTTCTTATGCTTTGGGTAATTATAATGGATTAATGAATCCATAATTAGGTAATGTTGAGGATGTTTGTTGCTGACCTTCACACACTCAAGCACACAAACACTCACACACACACCCACACACAGATTCTCACAGTAAACTCCAAACACATTTGCTGATGCACACGTTTGCTTTGAGAAGAGAAAGGTTTTTGGTAAGTTTCAGTCTGGGGATTTCAGTTCGTGCTTGACAACAAAAGAGAGAGGACCTGAATAAATGCTAAAAGGGGGGAGCCGGTTGGCTCGTCCCCCCCCCCCCCCCCCCCCCCCCCCCCCCCCCAACGCTGTTCCTGCCAAGCCAGGCAGAATAGCTGAATCGCAACTTCTAACGCAGACTCATTACCGAGTCTTTTGATTTCGGAGTGAACTTAACTTAAGAAAGCGCATCGACAAAACGCTCTACCATCAACATGTACCGAGGGCAACTCTGGACCGGTTCCGTTCGACACCTACGTCTCCTGTCAGCCGCTGGTGTCATCTGGATGAACCACCACCATCCTCCACGGCCCGGATCCGAAAGAGGGTCCACAAGAGTTCGGTGAGACAGAGCACGGTTTTTAGCATTTGATGCAGTTCTCTGATAAGACCTAAGTTTATCCAAACCATCACTTCACTCAGACACCTGTTCTTCCTGAAGCAAAATCAGACTCACACACGCATTCATATCACAACATTCTCAATCTTCATAAATTCACCACAAGGTCTATTTCATCATATCAACTGTTAAAGATTGTCCCACAAGTTGCCAATGTTGATTGTTATTTCCTGTTTGTCAATTTCTAAATCATTAGTTTAATTTGAAGAATTAAAACTTTTAATTGTCAAACTGGTTTCCTCATTGAACTGAAACACAGACACACAGATATTATCGTCAGTTTATCGATGAAAACAACCTTTGAGTCTTCTTAACAATATAAAATTTGGTTATTGATTTATTAAAAATTAATATTCCGAATTAATACGTAGCATGGTTCCTCTTTCATAAAAGAGCATAAAACCACAACACTACAATATAACTGAGCCAAGCCAGTTTCCCCTTACACTAGACATAGGACACTCATAAGGGAACATTGTGTGTCCATATATGGAGTTAAAATGTGGAATAAATTAAATACTGAAATCAAGAATGTAAAAACAATACTGACTTTCAAAAAAGAGATAAAAATGAAATGATTAACTTATATAGATATGTTACATAAATGCATGGGGGGGGGGGGGGTTGAAAGAAAAGAAAAAAAGGGAAAAAGGGAACAAGTCTATGTATGCGTATTTATGTAAGTATATATGTATATAACTTTATGCTTCTTTCTGTGTAACTTGTTTTCTCTCTTTTTTTCAATTCATGGGTTGAGGTTGTGTCGGCCAACCAGTCCAGAAACAATATTGTTCTTTTTTTTTAAGAATTGTATGTTTCATTTGTATTAATGTTATTTTAGTTAAAAGGGGCAGACAACATAAGTTTTTCTTCTTTCTGTCCCCTTTTTCATTTTGGCTTTTAGCAATTTAGTTTTGTATTATTATTTCAATGTCAATAAATGAAAATAAAGTTACAAAAAAATAAAAATAAAAATCTCCAGACATGCTCTGCACATGAAAGCAGTTAGTGGGAATGGCAGTCCATCCGGAAACCAGACCACATCTGTTCTATATTCTGTGTGAATGAAGAGCAAGTCTGACTGTAGCAAATCCCATCCCATCTGGAATGCCCTAGCAGAACAAATCAGAACTGGGCCAGGGGCAGCGCAAATGACCAGGCCATTTAAACCCATAAAGGTCATGATAACATGATTTTAGCTGTTTTAGATTTTAGGTAGTTAAGAATGCTTGTGCTCTGCTTCTGACCAAGTCCTCCAAACACACCCACATCACCCTGCTTCTCCAGCTTCCCTGGCTGCCAGCTAACTTTAGGATTCATGTCAAGATCCTGGTTCTGGTCTTTAGAGCCTTACATGGACAAGCACCATCATACAATGGCGATCTTCTTAGTCCCTACACCCTCAGCAGGTCCCTGTGGTCCAGTGACCAAAGTCTACTGGTTGTGCAGCGCACCAGGCTAAAGACCAAAGGTGACAGAACATTTGCTGCTGTGGCCCCCAGGAACTCTCTCCCCCTGAGCCTGAGATAAGTGGACTCAGTGGTCTCCTTTAAAAGGCGGCTGAAAACTCACCTGTTCAAGCTGGCTTTTGCGTGACCTTCACCACCCTCTTCTTATTCAGCTCTGTCCACCAACTTCGCCTTTACCGGGTTCCACAGATTTCCCTCTTTCCTATACATTTTATCTCTCCCTTTTCTTACATTATTATTTTTATCACCATTTTTATTTTTTCTCTCATGAACATAATTGAAATAATTATTTGAATTTTTTTAATAATTTAATTACAATTATTGTCAAGTGCCTTGTGATTTTTATCTTGAGGCGCTATATGAAAGATGTATTTCTTTCTTTCTGTGGCGCCCTGTATATGGTAGCTGGGCCTTCAGTGCCAGTTTACGGGCTTAATATTATGTTACAACAGTGGTGAACTGACCACCTGTGATTTCTGGAAAATCCCAGAACAGCCGGTGTTGGCCATCCCCTACCCCAGCTGTCGGAGATCCAACAAGGCTGCCGGAACGTCCAGCCTCCAATGCACTGATTTAAGAGTAATGGTATGGCCACTTCTAATTTTGAGTTTTTCAGGTCATCTATTAGTCAAGATTTCAGAGACTTCTGATTATATACTGTATCTGTCTGCCCTCAAACATCGGCCATCCACGCAGTGCCGCACCTCCAAATACGCCGGACTTCGCTCCATGAGGGGCCACATTTTGCGCACAAGGGGCATCACTGCCATGAGGCGTGCCACACATACAGCGCCTTCAGTCCAGGCACAGGAGAGTAAAAAAAGAGGAGTTATCTGACACCGTGTACGTTCCCGACTGATAGCAGCAGCATCTGACCAACCAGTGGTTACATGCGCTGACAGGCAGGTAGCCATGGAGCTGGATAGTTGGCAACCAAACGGAAACATAGTGAGCAAGCACAAAAAAGAAAATGTCAAAACAAGAGGAGTGTGCTTCATTTGAAAATGGGCATGTTGTTGGGAAAATAAATAAAACACTTAGTGGTCATAAACATCCCACATGCTGCAGATCATGACACAGAAGAGAAGATAATTCTGTCTGGATGTGGACTTACTAATCGTGTTTTATACTAATACAAAAAGAGAGAAGGCTGTTGAAATACTTTCTTCCAGAAGTTTCATTAAGTTTTTTTTTTTACATGTATTTGTCATCATGTAGCAGCTGATTGTTTATGAAGCGCACCAAGAGAGGGGGGTTGAGGGAGCGAGGGACAGGATGCTGCATAATTTCAAGATTACATATAGATGTTTATTCAGTTAGTTGGTTAATAGTTAAATATTATAAAGGTTCTTTTGTGTAACGAGAGAGAAAACCATTGTGACAATAAGAAACTCCGTTAGGACAGTTTCAAAGCTCTACATCACAGCCGTAGTTCATGACCAACAGCAAAAACTGTATTTATTAATTTGGTTTAGAAAGTAAATAAAATTAGCACTCATCAAAGTTGCTGAATATTTATAGATTAAAACCATCCTCCTCTCTGTGCAAGAAGACATCAAAAACTTTATCATAGAGCTGTTTGGTTCCATCTGTAAGTTCTATGACCATGGAGGCCAAGGCTGAGAGTCGCCTCTGGCTGAGATAAACTAGCTAGCGACGGGTTTGGGCGGATGATCAGCTTTGCTGAAAAAGTCCGCCCTGATAGATGGAACTGAGATAATCCCTGAGACCAAATCAAATTCTTCTTCCCCGTTAGGCACCTGTTGGTGGACGGCTAGTGATGAGTTTTACCCATAATACACCTGCAGACGATTTCAGAGATCCACTTGTAAATGTGCAGGTCATAAAGCTACATGTGAGTAAAAAAAAAAAAAATCCTGTCATGCATCTCAACATTTTTTTCAATATTTTACACCTACTACATCACTAAAGTCAGTCGGTCTTGTAAAGTTAGCAACCATGACTCAATCCTGACTGGGGCAACCTACAAACCCTAAATAAATCTGCATGAGAGTAATTATTAAGGATGGAGCTCATTCTTCTCTGAACACAAGTTATGAAAGTGTTTGTCTTATCCAGCATCCATCATTTGTGCTAGAGGCACCATTCCCTCTTGTCCACCTCATTGCAGGGGTGGGCCTCTCCCAAGCAGACTCAACCAATCAGCTCATCCCATAGCTCATCCTGATGCAATAACAAAAAAATCGTCAAGCTACAAATCCAAAGATAAAGTACTTAGATTCAGAACTTTGTAACCAAATTTTCCAATCAACATTAATGCTAAATTGTTATGATATTCTAATGAAACAGTGTCAAGGCTGGATGGTGGGAAATGCACATTTTAAAAGAAAACCCTGTTGGACTAAACATTTTCTCTGTGCCAGGATTTTTTAATCCATTTAAAACCCATTTAAAGGTTTGGATTTGATGTCTTATTAAAGAGTAGCAAATGCCATTTTTAAAATGCCTTCCGACTTCAGGACTATGACTGGTCCTCAGAATAGAATAGAATAGAATAGAATACAATAGAATAGAAAATCCCTTTATTGTCCTGCAGTGGGGAAATTTTGGATTTATATAATTCCACCTGTTTTGCAGGAACGTGCTGTAATGTCCAGAAATGGTCAAATTTCACCTACATATTGACCTATATGCCACTGGT
This sequence comes from Nothobranchius furzeri, assembly GCF_043380555.1. Taxonomy (NCBI): domain Eukaryota; kingdom Metazoa; phylum Chordata; class Actinopteri; order Cyprinodontiformes; family Nothobranchiidae; genus Nothobranchius; species Nothobranchius furzeri. The sequence goes on from NC_091752.1 coordinate 30,233,183, forward strand.
CATCTGCAGACATACGTCCCATCCTCTACGGTGGTTTTTACACTCTATCTTCACAAAGCCCAGAAGGATACTGCAACCTTGTTGACATTTCAGGAGGACCACGCTGTCAGGCTGTGTTCCCAAACAAAGCCTTCCTTGATAACTCTGCAGGAGTGCCCACACTCTCAATAAAGTGAACACGTTTTCATAAAATGAAATCAACAAATGTGATGTGGATAATAATAAGGTTTTATTAATCTGTGCTTAAATCAATAAGGTTGATTGATCTGTGAAATAAATTATTACATTGAATGAGATTATATATATATATATATATATATATATATATATATATATATATATATATATATATATATATATATATATATATATACATATTAGTAATCAGTAATGTTTGATATGACAAGACAACTGTCACCCGCACTCAGACAAGGACAAATTAAAGTTAAGCAAACTCATGACACATAGATAATTCTTTACCCCAGATCAGAGCATCCGGTATCTTAAGGAGTGATGTCTGAGGCTGTCTTGGTAATATCCCTTAACATGGCACGTTCCGGTTGGCCAAGAATTCATAACATGAGAATGTAAAAACAACCACTTTGGTGATTCAGTGAGTCGCATTCCAGCATTCAGTTCCAGAGAGCGCTTCGGTGACACCTCTTTAACCTTGAGCATTTTTTGCAAGTTGCCAAAACCCTGCTAAAAGCTGCCTACCGCTGACACAGCAAACGGCTCGTGCAGAACAAAGCTGACATTGTTCAGACTCCTTAAGAGTCCGTCTAGACGCTACGGTTCAATCCATCTGTTGTGACTCGGGACCTCTCTGGACTGGAGAGTCGGTGCTGCAGGTGTTCTACAGCCCTCGGTGCCTAGAGGTCATCCGACCTCCCTGACCTTCGGATCCACGAAGAGGTTCCCCAAGAAAGGGTGAAGTAGACACACAGATAGCGTCTGATGTTTGTTGATAAGAATCAACTTTATAGCTTAACGCAAACCAAATTCTTTTCTTTTACACCCGGAACTCAGCTCTTCTAGATACGAAAGTTTTGATAACATCATATTCACACAGAGGCACCATACATCACCTTCCATCCACCTACGTAGATCCATTCACGCACAGTAAATATTAGTTAACTTGTCATGCTTTTAATTGCTTGGAAAATAAATTCTTACTTTTATAAACCTGACTCTCTTCTTGACGTAGCACGAAGTGTGTTTGATCATTGAAAAAGCAAAGAATCCTAGAATCTTCTGTTAAACATTCAAAGACCAAGCAGGTTGATATTCTATATTTATATAGAATATTACATCTTCCCGGTCATAAGTAAAGGCAATATAAGCTTAAAAGCCACAACATTTACCTCCCTACAGTGCACATATCCAGAAATCTAGGATTTTATTAATGAGATGAAGGTTTCATTACTTCCATTGCATTACCGGGAGGTAAAAGCATCACATGTGCAACTAAATTCTTAAATTGTCCTCAATTCCCACAAAACATTGCAGTGTTCTGTGAAGCGCAAACAGGTGACGAGTGGACAGAAGCTCATACTTCCTTTTGAGCTAATCTTAACAATTTAGCATGTCTTCAAGTTTATTTTTCAGAAAAGGGAAGCAATCTTGATCATCCTATTCTCTCTCTCTCTCTCTCTCACACACACACACACACACCTACTGACCACTTTGCTCAGTGCGACAGTGTTGTCACATTGCCTGTGGCACAGCAGATGCCACTTCATATGGACAAAGCCAGCGAGAGGACACGGCTTAGATCTCATTAGCAAATTACATCAGTTCATCAGTATCCAAACCATGGAGCAGCCTTGGGCGTTTCCTCCGAATACCCACCAACAGCTTTCATGTTCATTTAAGACCAGGACACTTTTTGTCCTGAAAAACTAAATAAAAGGACGTTAAATTAAATCTTAGTGACAATACCTGCCCAATTGCAGATGTCTCGAGATAGCAGGCCTCTCCTTTTCTCAGCATGGCCTCTGTTCTTTCTGCAGGTCTCTCCAGATGACTACATAGAGAACTGCAATTCAACACGTTGCACACAGCAAAGAAAACAGAAGTTACAAGTCTTATTTATTTATTCTTGGTTCTGTGCCGAGTGCACCGATCTGCAGCACATATGCTCAGAAAAAAAATGTTATCTTTAGAGTGCGTGGATGACTCTGAAATGGGTATATTTACTCATCAGTAGATGCTCCAACACACGTGTGTGTGTGTGTGTGTGTGCGCGCGCGCGTGCGTGCGTGCGTGTGTGCGTGCGTTTGTCTCTGTCTCTATATGTTTAAGTGGACACATTTTGACTTTTAACCTGTAAAGTGTAGACATTTTCACATTGCCGGGACATTTTGCTGGTCCACACAATGTTAAGCACTCAAAAACATGTTTTTAGAGCAATTATGTGAATTAACTTTTAGTTTAGGTTAGGGTTAGGAAAAGAGCCTCATCAGTTATGGTTAGGGTGTGGGTTAGGCATAGTGGAGTCACTAAAATGAATGCAAGTCAATGGAGGTCCACACAAACAAATAAATACGTGTGTGTGTGTGTGTGTGTGTGTGTGTGTGTGTGTGTGTGTGTGTGTGTGTCATTTTTATGACTTTATAAATGAATGAAAACATGAAATAATAATACACATACTTAACCTGGTTTAGGATCCAAATATGAATTAATTCCTAGAGTTGGGGGCTAATTATTACACTTTCACTAATGAATTCATTGTCCTTTTGTATAATAATTATAATAACTAGTATTATTATTATTAACAATAATAATAATGATATAACAATGAAACTAAAGAGCTCTCTCGTGGCTTATTTCCAAATTAAAAAAGGAAAGGACAAAACAAAAAGAAAATACAAATAAATAATCTCCTCAGGCTTAGCATAAATAAACTCCCTGTCTGAAAGCAGAAAAGGACAAATTCAAATGCAGAACATGCACTGAGCTTAAAGCTGTGCTCCTTTTTATCTACAGTCTGAAAAAGCAAACACTCAAATCAATAAATAAAATGAAAATCCGCTGTTGTCAAAGAAAATTAAGAGTCTTTCACAGAAAAAATTGACTAATCATAAAGGCCTGTACAATAGCCTGCATCAATCAATGCACTTGTATGCTCACCACTTATATTTGCATATTTATGTAAACAGCGATCAACATAATTAAGAGCTCTTCACTTGTCTACTATTTAAAGAAGTTTGGTTGATTTTTGCTGAATTTTCATAGCTAATGATTACATTAATCCTTAAAAGCTCCTAAAACGGGCTCAAAACAACATCTCTGGTTCCTTCTTTCAGTTATTTTCATTGTTTCCACAAATTTTCCTTCCGCTCATGAATCGATAAGAAGAAAGGCTCACCCCGAGAGCCATGAAAGTTGTTTCCATAGTAACGTCTCAACATGTCATTTGTCGGTGTCACAAGGTCATCATCAGCTAGTGAATGCCGAGCTGCTGAATGGAAAATGGGATGTCTAAATGAGTGAGGGCTACGACGTGTGGGCGTGCAGCTGTAACTCCTGATTTTCAAGAGCACCCCAAGTTTTCTGTTTAGAATTTTTACCCATGTTTTTTTTCTTTGCATCACCTCCAATTTCACACCAACTCTCTCGTTTGAAATTCTAGCCGAGGGGGGTTTGTGAGCGGAGAAACCATTATAGCGTTCTCTCCCCACATATTCCTAAATGACTCTGATCCATACAAGATGTTTATCTTCAGTGTCCAATCACAGCTGAACATCGATTCGTCCTCCACATCGATGTAGCCGTGGCAGCGCAAATTACCTTTACCTTTCATGAGTCTGCCAGGAAAATCCAACCTGTCAAGAATGTCTCTAAGAGAAGCCGTCCTCATCTGTGACTGAGACAAGCATCTGTGACAGTCTTCATCACACAATACAACCCAAAGAGGCTGCTGAAAGGGAAGCTCTTTAAAGGTGATCTTTATCTGTCATGACACGAGCAAAAGTAAGAATTCAAACACCCGTATTGTTGGAAATTACTCTTCAAGTTTTTCTTGAATGAAAAGCGGTAAATCCCGTATTTGGCCAAAAAAAAATTTTAAATAAATTTGATCCCATTTTAAGTCAGGATTTACCCAAAAAAAAGCTAAAGAAAGATTATTTATTTGAGGAATAAATTCTAATTGATTCATCTTGCTATTTATTTTCAAAAGTTCAAAATTGGAATATTGCCTGAAGCCTTTTATTGCCTTTGGATGGGTTCCTTTTACCCACTTCTATAGATTTCATTTGCATTTATTGTCTCTCGGTAACAGGACACATCACCGAGCATCTTCAAAACAAAGGAAAGGTCAGGGCTTTTTTCTGTTTTCTTTGTTACGGTTCATCACCATATGACAACTAAGAAAAAACTGTTAATTGCTCTAAACAAATAATTATGCGCCAAAGCCAGCACCGTTGGCAGTTTCGACAGCTGTTTTCCTTTCTGCTTTGAATACAAGCACTATACTTGACATAATGAGCAAGTCACAAAACACGTCACTTTGCATTCAAGAATTATTGCCATTGAAAGTATGAGCTAATATAGCTGACAGTTGAAACGCAGGATGCAGTTTTTGTTTTTAATAGTTTGGTCCAATGTCAGCTATGTTCTAAATGATGACAAACAATGCTTTTGATGTTCAGCTTTAATACATGCAAAGCTTTGTGTGGATTAGGAAAACAGATTATGGGGTAGAAATAAAGAGAAAGAGGAAATGCAGCCTTTGCATTTCAATGAGACATCTGCACTTGGGAGGCAGATTTGAACACACAACTTTAAATTACTGCAGGTTATTAGACATGTAACTAAACATGGGTCAATTTTGCCATTTTGCACACACACAGATGGATGCGATTTTGTGAAAGAAGTTGTCAATCAGCCGTTACAAAATCAGTGCAAGAACTTTATGGAACTCAGTCCAACAATCTTTCACCATGATATATTTTCAGCATCTGTATACCGTATATCCTCTAATACAGGCCTGGGACTTTATTTACTCAAGCGCATCCTAGTTCAGGCCAGTATTAAAAGGAGGCCAGAATTAGACCTCACTTTCAATTTGAACAAAAGAAAATACCAGTAGAATAAATAAAAACAACATTTTGTTTCTAGTAGAACCTATAAAACACTTGGTTCGTTTGTTGAGATTATACAGTTAACATTGTACGTGCATATGCATATAGAACATTTACAACAAACATCGTTGTTTCAGGCTAAATTCCAGCATGGTAACAAACGTAGCAAACATGCCGGTAGTAAATTGTAAAGACTTGGTGATAATGAGGTTATTGATTCACAACAAAAGGCAACCGACACCTTACCGCTCCAAAGTTTAACCGTTCATTTTTTGTTTGGTTAGAAGTAAAAAGTAAAATCCTACAACTGTTTAATCCTCATCCTTATCCTCTCCAGTTCCACGTTACAACAGCGAGCTAACTGCTAAAAACATTAGCACACTACAAGCTATTAGCGGTGAGGACACGTGAAAACAGTATCAAATTGTTTACCTGCTGTTTTTGTAACTGCGTGTATAAGCTGTTTAATAAAACGCCATAAAAACCCTTTAGTAAACCTGTGATGAAACTGCATACTGTAGCATTTTCCGTTCTGTTTCTGCTCATTTTGCAGCTGGAGATTATGATCCACTATTCTGTTTCCGTTCAGTAAGTTTCAGTAAGTCTTTTGTGGGGCAATACTTTCTGGACACAGAAAAAACTGCTTGTTTTTGTCTCGAACGCACAGAATTGGGGCATTTTTACACCCAGTCAACAAAGTAAATAAAGCCTGGGGCACACCGGAGGCAGAAGCGTTGCATCGTGCCTGTGATTTAGATAAGTGAACTGGTCACACAGCAAGCGCCATGACGCTGGGCCCTTCTTGGAAAGTCAAGCAATAGTCACAACACCATGAGGGATTTGAGAACAGGAAATGGGAAGGGACTCTATTCTTACTACAAGATTAGACTTGCCGTCATGTTTTGTGAGACTAATTCATTAACAATGGGTAAGTACACTATTTATGAAAATATTTTAAGATCAATAGTACTTTAAAGTTATCAAAACCGTGGCTGGGTTTTTGCAGGCGGTTGGGTTTGTGCCATAAAGCCGGCCACTATTAGAGACCAGCCTTTATTTACCCCCACTGACAGCGAGACCGGCTAATGTAGGAGACCCAGCTGGTAATTAGAGGATTTACGGTAGCCATTCAGCAGTGAGGAATTAAAATAAAAAGAGCAGCTACAATCAACAATTATATACGTAAGTATGAGATTGGAAATGCAGCCAGATTGTAATTTCAGCTGTCACTAGTGTGAATATAATTATAATTCTAATAGACAAATCATCAAGGCTATGAAAGAAGTTGGAGACCTAAAACCGAAGTGACTGCATGTTCTAAAAAACAGATTATACATTATTTCTAATTCAATAGAAATTGGTTTGATGTTGTCATTGCTGCAGGTCATTTAGGGGTATTGCAGGGGGTTCTAATTGATTTTAACATTTGCCAGAACTCACTGTTCCTGCATAACAGCTAAGGTGACAGTGGAGGAAATTAAAAGTCTACCATTGCTTGAAGAAATACGTATTTCCCAACTTTTGTGTCAGTTTTAGTTCATGATTTATTAGCTACAGTCTATTAGATGTTAGCTGTGGTGGCTCAGGGGTTAGGACAGTCAGTCGTGTCAGGCCTTGTCCAAGACACATGACACTCTTTGCCTGCTGGTGGTGGTCAGAGGGAACGGTACTGCGTACAGCAACCTCGCCTCCGTCAGTGCAGTTGTGGCTATGATGTGCCTCACCACTATCAACCAAGGGGGCACCACGTGAATGCAGACCTGCTCTCAACACAGAAGTACCTGGCCTCCTCAGGTGTAGGAGCCAGGATCACCCAGTCCCGGTGATCAGCTGAATCCTTCTGACGACACACACCTGGGATAAAAAGGCTGTGCAGGGGTTCTGCTGTCCTCCAGGCTTCATTTTGTTTTCAACCCCTTCGTTTTGATGAGTTTGACTTTAATAGTTTTAACTCTGAGTGATCCAAAGGGATCTTTGTTTGATGTCAACTTGGTTGACTCTGTTTGAAGGTTACCACCGTAGTTTACCAACTTTGGGATTTTAAAACACTCAGTGTTTTCGTAGTACGTCAGTTTTAATTATCAACTTTGAGATTTAAAAAAAAAACTTCTAGTCCAGTAAAACTTTTAACAATGTTTTAACCAGGGGTTGTAATGTTAATAATTTGTCCTTTAAATGTTAACCTTTTAGTCTTGTTTTTTTGTTTGGCATCATCTTAATAATGCTTTCCATCTGTTTGCACTTGTTTTTAGAACCTTTTATAACAATTAAACCCATTTTAAACCCACTATCATGTTTCTCATGTTACCCCCTCCTTCACATTTTAACACCTCCTGTCGGGGACCTAACACTCATGCACTAGGGGTTGGCACCAGAAGTGAGCAAATGCCCATTGACTCCCATGTTAAAAATGCCAACTTCACAGCAGAAATAAACATTTTTACAACCTGGTTCTAAAATACATTTTAGGTTCAAAATTCCCCCGACTGTGGTCCAATCCTTGAGAAAGATTCCTCTTTACAATAGTAATCATAACACAATAAAGGCTGTCAAGTTGAGAAACAAAATCAAGTTTTCATACTTTGAGAGGAAAAGGAACTTAAATGTGTGGTTCACTGAAAACCCGTTTCAATGATTATTTCTGAGTTTTTCATGCAGGCGGAACATAAAAATAGCTTCTCAAGACTCAAGACAACTTTATTAATCCCCAAAGGGCAATTTGAGACAGCACTGTGAAGCTGCAGACACTAAAATCTCTAGGCTCTTAAACTAAATCAATAAAAATAGCTTCTGATAGAAAATAGTCAATAAAATGGTAGGATTTTAAAGTCCTTACCAATCTATGTCACACTGTGAATTAGCCTTCACTCACCCATTTTAACTCACGACGGGGACGGCTGTTGTTGGTTTAAAGTTCGGTCATCAGCAGTGGACTTCTCGGCTGGTAGAAGATAGCTTGTGTTATTTATGGAGAAAAAACAGCAACGTCAGTGGTTGAGTCGCACTGCTGTTAACTAATCCAGGGCAAGATGTCCTGCCATCTGAAGCTCAGCTGTGATGTAGGCAACTTTAAGTTTCAAGAAATGGTGCACCAGTCATGCTCAATTTCAGTGTGGTATTGTTGTTGCATGTAATTGTATTACTTTGCCCTTCTATTTTCTGAGCCTTAGAATAAATGAAATTTGTAGAGTTGTGAAATGTAGGAGGCACCATACAATTTGAAGAGGGAGTAACATGACACTCTTTTCCTTGTTTAAAACACCTCATTGTTTTATCTAAATATACCTCCAGAAATATTTGAAATTAAACAATGTTAAATGTTACATGTTAAATGATTAAAACTGATCATGCAGTGTTTGTACCAAGCTTCAGTTAGCCTGTTCAATGGTCAGTTTACACCGTGTCAGAACCCATGAGGAAACAAACCAGAGCACAATTAATAATTTAAATTCAAAATACGGTGTGGTCAATTGTTGTCATCCAAAATCCCCTCTTCATCAGTCAAGCTCCCTGCTGCTGGTTATGGCAAGCCAAATGAGCATTTATTCTGATATCAGGATATCAGCCAGAATTGTCATGAACATGTAAGCCATTTCTGTCCACTAGTCAACTAGTTAGCCATGTTTGTGTCAACTAGTTAAATAGTGACAGCCTAAATGTCAACTAGTTAACTAGTAAGGCCTAAATTCTCTCTAGTTAACTAGTTAAAATGTTTCATATCTTACTAGTTAACTAGTATTGCTCAGTGTGTTCACTAGTTAACTAGTGGACAGATAAATGTCCACTAGTTAACTAGTTAAAACACATTTAGTTTTTACTAGTCAACTAGTAAGGTACAAAAACTCGTACTAGCTGACTACTGAATGTAAAAATCCCACTTGTTAACTTTGCCCAATTTGGCCAGCCGCTTGAGCATTAATTCTGATATCTTGTCAACAGGTCAACTAGTTAACTAGTGAGGGTCAAACTGTACACGCTAGTTAACTAGTGAACACATTTTGACCTTCACTAGTTAACTAGTTGACACAAAAATGGCTCATTAGTTAACTAGTAAAGGCCAAAATGCATACCAGTCAGCTAGTTGAAGGTATTTGTGTCTCACTAGTTAACTAGTCAGGGTCAAAATGAGCCCACCAGTTAACTAGTGGGAGACGGAAATGTTCACTAGTTAACTAGTGAACACATTTTGGCTTCACTAGTTAACTAGGTGACACAAAATGGCTCACTAGTTAACTAGTAAAGGCCAAAAATGCATACCAGTCAGCTAGTTGAAGGTTTTTGTGTCTCACTAGTTAACTAGTGATGGCCAAAATGTGCACACCAGTTAACTAGTGACAGAAGAAATGCCCACTAGTTGACTAGTGAACACATTTTGGCTTCCTAGTTAACTAGGTGACACAAAAATGGCTCACTAGTTAACTAGTAAGGGCTAAAATGCATACCAGTCAGCTAGTTGAAGGTTTTTGTGTCTCACTAGTTAACTAGTGACAGTTCAAAGTGTCCACATGTTCACTAGTAAAGGCAAAACTCCTAACTAGTTAAGTAGTTGGAGTAGGGCAGTGCCACTAGTTAACTAGTGAACCATTAATGACTCACTAGCTAGCTAGTTGATTGTAGCAGGCTCACTAGTTACCTAGTTGATGCATCCATTGTCCAAACTAGTTAACTAGTGAGGACATAAATGTATACTAGTAAACTAGTTCAAGCCTACATTCACACTAGCTAGCTAGTTGCACAGAAGTCTAATTAGGAGGCAGAGAATTTCTCAAATTGAGGCTTTCTATTGGCTCACTATGTTAAAATAAAATATGACAACCAATCACAGTGCGGAATTTTGCAAAATCCCACCCCAAACATTTGCATGCGGCACACAAGTTAACATGCTGGCCAGAGGAACCTCAGCTAGTAAACTAGTAGTGGCTTCAGTGTGACACTTACATGTAAACTTGTGAAGGCGGAACTGCTCACTAGTTAACTAGAGAGGGTACAAATGTCCACTAGTTAACTAGTGAGGTGCAAAATAAGTGTCACTAGTTCACTAGTGGGCCCCAAAACGCCCACAAGTTAACTAGTAAGGTGTGGATATGCTCACTAGTTAACTAGTGAGGTGCAGATTTGCTCACTAGTTAACTAGTGCACCCTTAAGCGCCCACTAGTTAACTAGTAAGGTGCAAAAAAGCATCACTAGTTAACTAGTAAGGTGCAGATATGCTCACTAGTTAACTAGTGGGCCCCAAAACGCCAACTAGTTAACTAGTAGGGTGCGGATTTGCTCACTAGTTAACTAGTGAGGCGCAGATATGCTCACTAGTTAACTAGTGACGTGCGGATTTGCTTACTAGTTAACTAGTGAGGCGCAGATATGCTCACTAGTTAACTAGTGAGGTGCGGATTTGCTCACTAGTTAACTAGTGAGGTGCGGATTTGCTCACTAGTTAACTAGTGAGGTGCAGATTTGCTCACTAGTTAACTAGTGAGGTGCAGATTTGCTCACTAGTTAACTAGTGAGGTGCGGATTTGCTCACTAGTTAACTAGTGAGGTGCAGATATGCTCACTAGTTAACTAGTGAGCATATCTGCACCTCACTAGTACCTCACTAGTTAACTAGTGAGCATATCTGCACCTCACTAGTTAACTAGTGAGGTGCGGATTTGCTCACTAGTTAACTAGTTACATCTAAAAACACATACAAGCTGACCATTTTTGTCCACTAGTTAACTAGTGGAACAATTGAAATTTCACCAGTTTACATGTGTGGCAGTGCAGCAGCTCACTAGTTAACTAGTGCCTGAAACACAAATTATGCATATTCTAATGAGAAGGCGGGCAGAAGACTCCTGTTGGGTATAAGAATCCCACCCAGTCTAAAACGTATGTGCTGTGGCCTCACAATCACATACTGATGGGTGTCCCTGAGCGCCAAGGCTTGCACTCATTAGTCATGGTTTGACACCTACTGGTTGGTCGTTGCGGCGGGTTCGAATCCCGCAGATGGCATTCCGCAATTGCTGTAACATTATTTATTTTCTCTTTGTGTTGTAATGTTCAAAGTTTTATTGTTTTACTGCTTTTATTCCCCCCTCCCAAATCAAGTAAAGCACCTCGTTTGGTGTCGTGTAAGGGAGATCAGTTGGCGAGTTCAAGTCCCATTGAGGAGAATTGGAATTTAGTGTGCCAGTAATTTTATTGTAGTTCATTTTTGTTTGGTATTGAAAGTTTGGTATTGAAAAAGGCTATATTAAAAATAATTATTTATATATATATCTTCCCAAGAAATAGATCAAATGACACTGAGGGAAAAAACTGTGGTTATTTTGGAGAGGGTGCTGGCTGCAAAACCACAAAGGCGGAGCTGCACCCCGCCCATTCACGCAAACTCAGCCTAGCCCACTGACTTCCGTTTTTGTTTTCAACTTTATCGCAAACTGACCTGACCCACATGAATTACGGCTGTTACTAGTTTACAGTCGTTAATGCTATGTTCTATACTCCAATTAAACAAGATAAATATAACTTGCTACATGACAAAGACTGAATATATCTCGAAATGAAAAGGTTTCTTTTAGCGAATATCTGCCTACAGCTGGTCTAATAAAAGTGGTGTACAACAGCACTTCAGTCTATTGAATGGCCTCTGGTAGTCTAGTGGTAAAATTGTCTGAGTTGGTTTTTGCTTTCCCCTCAGCTGATGCTGGTTCGATTCTCGGTGGGGTCATCAGCAGTCTATTTAGCCACATTCAATTTGTTTATATTTTAGTTGTAATGTTTCTTTTCAGCAAAATATTTATGTCGCTAAAAGTTCTTTGAATTTGGTCGTTCCTAAACAGCATTTTAGTTGAAACTCTGCTCACAAATGGACTCACACTGGCTAAATAAACGAATAAATAAATAAATAAACACATTATATGTTAAACGGTATACCAGTAAATTGTTGTAAACATAGTACTGGCAAGTGTAGCTAGAAATGAAGAAAAGAGGTTGTAAACTACCTAAAACTTACACTACTGGGAGGCGAAACAGCATGTCAACCTGACTCCATAACCACTACACCACCACATCTGTTATAAATCAAGTGGCGTTACATGTAATTGTGCTTCCCAGTGTGTCTCTGAGATGGGATGTATGGTTTATTGGCGGTGTCTCAGTAGAAGTCATTTCAGAAATAAGTTGTCAGAAAATTCACAGAATATCCAGATTTGATAACCAAGACCAGACCCGCTTCGGGGGAGGAGACCAAATTGAAGCTGAGATGGGAGGAAAATGCATGAATGAGGCTAAAAATGGCTTTGGCGTGTTTCTTATGAGGAAATGACAATATAACATGATTAAAAGTTCCAAAAGTTAGATTTTTAATTATATGGAACCTTTACAAAAACTGTTCAATTAACTTCTCAACTCCGTCCTCAATCTCGCATTTTTTAGCTACAACACCCTCTTTGGTTCCAGAATGCTATCAAGTCTGACAACTGGAAGGAATTAGACTGACTCTAATGGAATGGGCGGGGCTGGTTCTGGAATGGGCGGGGCTGACTCTGGTGCAGCTCCACCTTCTGGTGCAGCTCCGCCTTTGTGGTTCTGCAGCAAGCACCACTTGTTATTTTGAGCTAGTACCAGAAGACAGTGTAACCTTTTTTAGTTCTCTCCAGTCAAAACAAAACTTTAGACTTTTTTCTTTTTTAAATTTAACAGGGAACAGCAATCAATTGAACAGGGAACTGCAACCAGTAGTCACACAACAAAATAAAATCACACAAACAAAATAAAGTTACTCTCCTTTTTTCTTGGTGTCTGAAAAGGGCAGGGAAAACCATCAGACTCCAGTCACCCATCGAATGGACTCTTCACCCTCCTGCCCTCTGGGAAGCGCTACAGGAGCCTATGGACTAAGACTACCAGGTCCCGAAACAGTTTCTTCCCCACAGCTGTCAGACTCCTAAACTCTGCCTGCTGACATAACACCCCAAACCAGCAGCACCCTACATAAACTCTGTAGAAACAAGAAAGCCCTGCAAATCGATGCAGAGCGTCGCAGGATATGCCTGACTGGTCATATATATTACCTCTCATGACACTGACCTCTGACCCTATGAACTTGTGTATGTGATGAGTTTATTTACCTTTGATAGGGAGTTATGACCTCTGATTTTGTCAAAATCCTTCAACCCGTTCAGGAGATATTGCACACAAAAGCCAAATTTTCATATATACGGCCTCACACAACCTTGACCTTTGACCCTATGAGGTTTTGTACCTCATGAGTTTATTTTCCTTAGATAGGGAGTTCTCACCTGCGATTTGGTCAAAGTATTTCAACCTGTTCAGAAGATATTGCACACAAAAAACAATTTTTCATATATACGGCCTCACACGACCTTTACCTTTGACCCTATGAGGTTGTGACCTGATCAGTTTATCTACCTTTGATAGGGAGCTATCACCTCTGATTTGGTCAAAATCATTCAACCCGTTCAGGCAATTTTTGATATATATATGACCTCACACAACCTTGACCTTTGACCCTATGACATTGTGTTCCTAATCAGTTCATGTACCCTTCATAGTAATAAAATACACAGGCGAGGGTCCGACTCTCTGGAGGACGCCATGTTGGATTCTATGTTTATTTAGCTGTATTTATGGTTTTGCTGGTGGTTTTTGACTCCTTTGAAAACTGTGCAACAACACTCTTCTTCTTCCTTTTCTCGTGTGTTATTTGGCGGATGGCACTCAACATAAAAAGATGCATTTCTCAAACAATTAATGTATTGGAGCGTGAACCTGAGTCATTAATCTCATATCCTAATTTGAGAGTTACAGCTAGAGTCCAGAGGGTTTTGTTGGCTTTATGAGCATTAGTTAGTAAGGTCCTCACTTGAACAAAAAATACAGCTTGTTTGCAGTGACTTTGGTATTTACTACCCCCTATTGCCAGAAATCTACACACTTTCCCTTTAAGCGCGTTGTCTCTTTAAGACTGGTCCTGGGTGACATTGGAGTTTACAGCGAGGCCGTAGAAATTCTCTGTCTGGATATTTATTGTGGAGATTAATGGACTAAAATGGGTTGCTGCACCGTGACTGTCTTCTCCTTTTTTTGGAGAGTAAAAACTATATTTTGGTTTTTAAATGCTGCCGCTGCACCGTGTTAAGAAATCATATTACTGGTTGGTTCGAAATGGGTTGAAATGTTCACATTTCTTCTTTGCTTTACATGCTGATCACTAAAGCGTGCTTTAATTAATATTGCGTTTTTGTAAAACGTAAGAGCAAACAAGGGGGATTTTAATTGACAAAAATAATAAAATCAGCACATTTCCAAGCCAACTGCGGTTAACATTGGCACGTCGGCTTGAAAAATATCTCATTTTTGCCGTAAATAACACACATTTCATAGCTGTGTTGTGGGTTATGTATGTGTTCATCAGTGCTTGAGAACTGTAACTTTGGGGAGCGGGTCGTAATTGTGGGCTTTTAATGCGGTGCTGTCTGTGGCGAGGTGTTGGTAGGGTCTGATCGGAGCTGCAGCCAGAGCGTTTCTCCCGACCAGCGGCTGCTGGGAGCTGGTCCAAGGTGAAGCAGCCCACGCAGCCGAACGAGGGCTTCCCGGCTAAGAGCTGACCGCAGCGGCCCCGACGACCGCGGGCCAGCGACCCGAGAAATAACATGGGGAGTCCTGCTGCTGCCTGCTGTTGTTTGTTTTCCGTAGTAAATACCTGAATATGCAGAGACTCAACAGGTCATTCAGTTGTGTGGTATCATTCAGATGATCAAATGAAATGTTGCAACATTAATATCAGTTTACCTGATCTTGATCAATAATCACATTGATGAATTGGTGCATGAATAACTACAGACCCTGCTTCCTGCAGCAGCTTTTTCTGCTCTAGATTTATGATCTGCTATTTGTATATTTCAACGAAAAAGACGGAAATGGCATTAATTATTTAGATTTATTTGTGGATTTTTTTGTCGATGTTAACCCTGTTGTGTCTCAGTTCATGAAGCTGTTTTCAATGTTTCCCGCGATGCGAGCAGCTGATTGTGCAGCAGATGGCCGCGGACATGATCAATTTCGAAGTGCTAGTTCTGGATCAAGAGAAAGCCTGCTGTGCTGTGCCGATGATTTTATTTTGCGAGGATGGATTGAGGAAGGGGGACACACATGCTTAAATATCGACTGTCGGCAATAATCAGATTCATACTCATAAAATACTTGTTTACATGTTTTGTGTGTGTGTGTGTGTGTGTGTGTGTGTGTGTGTGTGTGTGTGTGTGTGTGTGTGTGTGTGTGTGTGTGTGTGTGTGTGTAACTCTGCCCACTAATCCGTTACGTATTTTGTTTCTTGTTGACATAAATACAAAAATTATGCAAAAGAAAAGAAGTGAAATAATGTACAAAAGTAAAGTGTATGACCCAGTATCGAACACGCAACCTTCACCATTGCAGGCGAACATGTTACTCACTAGACCACCAGCACTAGGTGCTAGATCTCCTTGCAAATTTATACCTTTAAAACACTATGAGTGCTGGCAGGCTTTACAGCAACGTATGTAAAATAGAGCCTTTTTTATTATTATAAACTTGTCGCTTCCGTACAAATGTGAAACAATATATCTGACGGAGATTTCTGCGGAGTTTCTGCACTTTCCTGTCAACAGAAACAGACATGCTGTCTGCCGCCGCCTTCCGCCTCCAGGCTTTTTCAGACTAATAACTGAAAACTAAAGACTGCACACGTTAACTGAACAAAGATTACAGCAATACACCACAACTTTCTCGCTACAAATATCGTCAAAACATATTTATGTGCTCAAACGATCTTAGTTTATCAAATTTTCTCTTAGAACAGCCTGAACAGAGTCCGCCATACTTTCTCTGTTTCTCAGTCCTACATGGACCAATCACATTGCTGTTCTGCATTTCTTCATTTGCATGTAAAGGCCGGATTTGCTCACTAGCTAACTAGTGAGCAGTACAGCGGTCGAACTAGTTAACATGTTACACAGAATGCCAGCCAAGTGTGTATTTATTCAAATTCCACAAATTTACTAGTTTTGGGGCATTTTTCTGCAGCTAGTTAACTAGTGACAGTGTTTTGTGTTCACTACTTAACATGTAAAGCTCAGTTTGCCCTCTATAAGCTAGTGAGAAAAAATTATAATGCAGATATGCTCACTAGTTAACTAGTGAGTGCTTCCTGTCCCATTACAAGTGAACTAGAAAGGCCAAATATGTCAACTAGTTAACTAGTGAAGGTAAATTTGTCACTAGTTAACTAGTAAGAACACATTTTTACATAACAAGTAAACTAGATTGCTCCAAAAACAGCAACTAGTGTGCGTCTTGTGCGCACTAGTTAACTAGTGAGCATATCTGCACCTCACTAGTTAACTAGTGAGCATATCTGCACCTCACTAGTTAACTAGTGAGCAAATCCGCACCTCACTAGTTAACTAGTGAGCAAATCTGCACCTCACTAGTTAACTAGTGAGCAAATCCGCACCTCACTAGTTAACTAGTGAGCAAATCCGCACTTCACTAGTTAACTAGTGAGCAAATCCGCGCCTCACTAGTTAGCTAGTAAGCAAATCCGCACTTCACTAGTTAACTAGTGAGAATATCTGTGCCTCACTAGTTAACTAGTGAGCAAATCCGCACCCTACTAGTTAACTAGTTGGCGTTTTGGGGCCCACTAGTTAACTAGTGAGCATATCTGCACTTTACAAGTTAACTAGTGATGCTTTTTTGCACCTTACTAGTTAACTAGTGGGTGCTTTAGGGCACACTAGTTAACTAGTGAGCAAATCTGCACCTCACTAGTTAACTAGTGAGCAAATCCGCACATCACTAGTTAACTAGTGAGCATATCTGTGCCTCACTAGTTAACTAGTGAGCAAATCCGCACCCTACTAGTTAACTTGTTGACATTTTGGGGCCCACTAGTTAACTAGTGAGCATATCTGCACTTTACAAGTTAACTAGTGATGCTTTTTTGCATCTTACTAGTTAACTAGTGGGCGCTTTATGGCGCACTAGTTAACTAGTGAGCAAATCTGCACCTCACTAGTTAACTAGTGAGCATATCCGCACCTTACTAGTTAACTTGTGGGCGATTTGGGGCCCACTAGTGAACTAGTGACACTTATTTTGCACCTCACTAGTTAACTAGTGGACATTTGTACCCTCTCTAGTTAACTAGTGAGCAGTTCTGCCTTCACAAGTTTACATGTAAGTGTCACACTGAAGCCACTACTAGTTCACTAGCTGAGGTTCCTCTGGCCAGCATGTTAACTTGTGTGCCGCATGCAAATGTTTGGGGTGGGATTTTACGAAATTCCGCACTGTGATTGGTTGTCATATTTTATTTTGACACAGGGAGCCAATAGAGAGTCTTAATTTGAGAAATTCTCCACCTCCTAATTAGAATTCTGCACAACTAGCTAGCTAGTGTGAATGTAGACTTGAACTAGTTTACTAGTATACATTTATGTCCTCACTAGTTAACTAGTTTGGACAATGGATGCATCAACTAGGTAACTAGTGAGCCTGCTGCCATCAACTAGCTAGCTAGTGAGCCATTAATGGTTCACTAGTTAACTAGTTGCACTGACCTACTCCAACTAGTTAACTAGTTAGGAGTTAAGCCTTCACTAGTTAACTAGTGTGCACATTTTGGCCATCAATAGTTAACTAGTGAGACACAAAAAACCTTCAACTAGCTGACTGGTATGCACTTTGGCCTTTACTAGTTAACTAGTGAGCCATTTATGTGACAACTAGTTAACTAGTGAAGCCAAAATGTGTTCACTAGTTAACTAGTGCACATTTATGTCTACCACAAGTTAACTAGTGTGCACATTTTGGCCATCACTAGTTAACTAGTGAGACACAAAAACCTTCAACTAGCTGACTGGTATGCATTTTGGTCTTAACTAGTTAACTAGTGAGCCATTTATGTGTCAACTAGTTAACTAGTGAAGCCAAAATTTGTTCACTAGTTAACTAGTGCGCATTTATGTCTACCACAAGTTAACTAGTGTGCACATTTTGACCCTCACTAGTTAACTAGTGAGACAAATACCTTCAAGTAGCTGACTGCTATGCATTTTTGCTTTTACTAGTTAACTAGTGAGCAGTTTTTGTGTCAACTAGTTAACTACTGAAGCCTAAATGTGTTCACTAGTTAACTAGTGCGCATTTCTGCTGTCACTTGTTAACTAGTGGGCACATTTTCACCCTCGATATTTAACTAGTTGACACAAACATGTCTAACTAGTTAACTAGTGGACAGAAATGGCTTACATGTTCATGACAATTCTGGCTGATATCCTGATATCAGAATAAATGCTCATTTGGCTTGCCATAGATGGTTTAATCAATCGCCAGGGAATAGATACATGTTAATATTTTAATAGAAAACCTTACCTTGAAGACTGATGTCATGTCACTGTTGGTTGATAGAAAAACACCAGTCAGGTATAAAATTATCACTTGGTTTACTTTAATATTACACAGCCAAGTCTGCAGAAAATCCTTGGAACCGTAACTAGTCCACAGCTGGTTGAACTTGGGAGTTGCTACAGTAAGCCATGAGATTGATTAGATCCTGAGCAGCCTATGTGTGACTGGTTAATAAATGGGAGAGGGCCTAGAGTTTCTCTCATGCATTTCAGAGTCCAGATTTTTAGACATTATGTCCAGATGGAAGTAGCTAAAACCTGGCACTAGTGAAGTTCTGAGTCTAAGAGACTTGGCATGAATTACATGATTCTCCACTCAAAATACTTAAAAAATGTCTAAGAGTGTGTAGTTTCAGGGTTCACTATAAGATTGCACACAAAAATGGTATTTTCATAAAAATCATAATGCAAACAAAAATGACTGGGTCTGTTTAAAATGAGTCGCAAAGCAGAGAAAGTAAATGACCCGAATGAGAGAACAAGTAATGTGTAATTGAAAGTCAAGACCATAAAGTGAAAGGAGGGAACATAGTCACTAGTGTCCGTCAAACGTTCACCAACCTCGCAACTGGTTTTTAAAATTTCTGCTTTAAATTAGAATAATGTAAAAGAAATATTTTCACAAATGAATTCAAGATACGTAATTTTATTATTCCTGCTTCAAGTCACTAATTATTTAAACTTGTGACGACCTGATTGTTCAGGTTTTGTGTCTCAGGATTATCCTGCAGCATTTGGAACAGATCGTCTGCTGGTGATGACTGGAGACACCTGGGCCAGGTGTCAATCCTTCACTTTACCTGTATGAGACTTTAAAGTGTGAGAGAGCCCTGGTTAAAATCCCGGACGGGCCCCCACTTTGTAACGACACACCTCAAAGGCATGACAAAAAAAGTGGTGAGATCCTATAAGTGAAAGCAGTTAATTAAACAATATAAAATCGGCACAAGTAGGTGTGAAGCTAAAGCTCCCACACAAATCAAATAAAACAGAACTACTGGTGAAGTGGACACCGGGCACATCTCCAATCACCATCAGGGGATGGTCTGCTCCAAGAGCTGCAGCATTAACATGGGACTTAATAACTGAACTAGCAGGCCATCAGAAAATCTGTCAATTGTCCAAATGTTAATTTTCAGGCCTAGAGTTCATCATTATAATGAGCAGATGGCATAAATATAGCTTGTCAACCGCTAAACAGGCTAGAAATGTGTCTTAACTCTTGCATGGCACCTGATTTGTTTTTCCCATTTATTTTAACTTTGATCACATAAACAATAGATTTTATTAGTTCTATCAAGAACCGTGCTAACTGCCAATGTTTGTAGCAAATGTTCATTGAATTATCTTTTTTAATGAAAGCCTAAACCAGGGGTGTCAAACTCAAATTCACACTGGGCCGAAATGAAAATCTGGGACGAAGTCACGGGCCAAACTTAATATTTTTTGAAAAAGTGACGGCAAACTTGCACATTTCCTTTTTCAACATAAATGCAATTTTGAACCTTTTAATTTGGAAACAAACTTATTTTTGCATTAACACTGAATAACCAAAACACGAGCAAGTCAATTTTAAATGAAACACATCAGTGGTATTATTACTTGTATATTCAGCATTTTTAAAATCTATTCAGGATTTGTTTTCTTGTTTTTTTTCTTTATTCTTATTTTTTATTCTCCTCTTTTTCTCCTTTAATAAGTGTCATCACTGCTGTGACATCTAGCTTTCCCCACTGAGGAACAATAAAGGGATTTTCTATTCTATTCATCCATCTACAGCCTTTCCAGTTTCTGTTTTACTGTAGGTTAAATATTTTCTCACGGGCCAACAACAAAATAAAGATATAATTTAATCTTATTATTTTATTTATTTATTTTTTCCCCCCGTGTCCTGTCTGGCTGTGAAGCAAACAGAATTAACGTCTGAATGCTGGTGTCAAGTCTTACAGATTTACTCTCAGGTGGAACATCAAAGCTTCTGCTTTTAATATCACGCCTGATACTTAAAACTTTATTGCTATTGTTTTTTTGAATGTTTGTAATGCCGACCGGACACGGAGAGAGAGGTGAAAGACAAAGGAAGAGACGGGGGGTTCCACGAAAATAAACAATCAATGATGAACAAGAGTCTGCTTCTACACCTGCAGAAGGAGAAAAAAAGAAAAGGGATTCACAACAGGAGCAAACAATAACTGTGCCAACCTGATGAGGAAATATAAAATTAACATTGTTTACTGAACAATCACAGTATAATAAATCACAGTGCATTAAATGCACACCACAGCCTTAAGACATGTATTGAACGTGCCCAAGTCCATACTTATGAGAGCACTTGTGTGCGTACACGCTCTTATTTATGTAAGGTTTCTTTATAGGAGCGTCCAGTAGAGAGTGTGAGGGGCAACAGATCCGCCCCCCAAAGATGTGTAGGAGATGGAAGGAGCTCCAAGTCTCAGAGATCCAGGAGCTGCCCCAGAGCGCAGGGACCCCAGGGAGACAGTAACCAGAAAAGCCCCTGCCCCCCTCAAGAGGCGCTGAGGATTGCCCCGGGGGACCACAACCAGCAGCCGACAGAGTCCCAGGGGATATCAGTGGCAAGCCCACAGGCCCGCCCGCAGCCTTCCACCCCCAAGTCGGCTAAGCCCGGAACCTAGCGACTCAGGACCCAGAGGCTACCAGCCCCGCCGGGGAACCAACAGAGCCCAGGGACTCAGATCACACCAGGCACCCACAGGGATTAATCAGGCAGATGCCAAAAATCTTAAACCCCTCTGACCCGGGAGCCGCGAACACTCAGGCAGACCAAGTGTGACAGGGAGAGGGGAGGCGAAGATGTGTAGCAGCAAAAGAAGTCCCAGGAGAGGGGAGGAGTCAAAGGCCCCACATGACATATACAGCCATACACGAACACAGTCACACACTCCATCCCTCATGCTCACACATACACATACAACCTAAAACATACAAAAATGCACGCCAGGCACCCACTCATGGTCCCCATACACACCCTATTCACTCTGGTCCCGGCCGAGATCCCCCTCCTAGCCTCCAGCCCCGGGAAGCCAAGCAACAACAGAGGTGGGCTAAGACCCCTAGTCTCCCTCCTCCAGCTCCAATACAGTGTTGGTGCGTACTGATGAGGTGTATTCATGGCTGTGGTGATCGGGCAGTGCTGGTATCATCTGGCCTACACCAGCTGATACCACCACACCACCCCTCTTCCCCCCACAGCCCTCTGTGTCTAAGTGCAGTTTAAAATTGGAAGTGGGCACTTGGGATGAGGCTGAAAGATCCCCTTGCCAAATGCCATTGAATGTGCTCACTCCCAAGGCCCTTAGTGCGTGGAATGTCGTTGGTGGAAGTGTTTAATGTGCAAATAAAATTCGGGGGCAGGTTGCCACAGGAATGTGGAAATGGAGTCCATACCCGCACCCCCTGGCTTGTCCACCCCCCAAGGTCCTATGTGCATGTTTTTGTGATGATGTGAGGGAGCAGGAGGAGAAAAAATGTGTTTGGGGATGGGAAGCAATGGCTGGTTGGCCTAAGCCCTCCAGGGAGCCAGCTCCCCCACTGGCCCCAATAGGCACCTCTGTTGCCAAAATGCCACCCAGGGCATGGAGACCTCAGCCCATCTTGCCAGGGCCCAAAGCAGCAGCATCTCAGAGCTCCATGGAGTCCGAGGGAACAAACGCATCCCCACCCCAGCAGAATATCTATTCCCATCCCTGCATTTGCACAGCTTCCAGAATATATAACACATGGGACATCCAGGTAAGGTTGGGTCCTCCCCCTCCTGGACATCCCCCTCCCCTAAAATATAATTTTATCTTAAATGAAAATGCAATATCTCACCTGTTAACTTTCATGTTTTGGAGCAGAAAAAGCATAAAACCAAAATATTTAAAGCTCAATTTGCTCCAGTGATTTACTGTGATGCTCACCTGTTCCAGCCAGATACCTGCATCATGGGGTTGAGGAGCTCTGAGCTGAGGAGGAGACTCCTGCTATTTTGTACATCTTCATCATAACAACATTAGATGACAACAGGTGCTCACATAGATTTGTGCTGGTGAACATGGAGAGTGTCTGAGCAGCTTGACCACGTTGTTGTGTGTCGGGCAGGAAAAATAAAAACTACAGCAGCCAAAGAGTCATGCTGATTTGAGCGTGCCGCTGCTCGCTGGAGTTATATCAGCTCTGTCTGGAAGTTAGTTGGAAAACTTTCTCTTTCAGTCGTGAACACATTACTGAGCGTTTAAAATCTCTGTTTCAGAGCCTCAACGTCGGCAAATAGCTGAGTAAACTCGGCGCTGAGTAAGAGGAGTGTTTAGTTTGTCCAAGACAGCAGAGCTGCAGACACCGGCAGCAGACGCTGGGAAAAAACACAAAGGAGGGGGCGCTTAAGGTCCATGCTAAAGCCACAAAGCATCATGGGAGTTGTAGTCTTTGCGGTAAAAACTGCCAGTGGGTCAGTTTTAATATATTTTTGATATTTATCTTGTAGGCTACGTAAAAATGCTCCGTGGTCCACATCTGTGTCTGATACATGTGGCCTAAACAATAACCAGCATTTGTTTTTCAGTTAATATATTAAAAATAATTACTTTGGGGGAAGGTATGAATAAAAACTTTGTAAAATGCGAGTAAAGCTCTATTTTCTTCCCGATGTAGTTGATACCAAGTTTGCAAAATAATTCAATGAAGCCACCAAAAAGGAGTCAGCCATTGGTTCAGTTTAATATGATATTTACATGGGCATTAAATCAATGTGTATAATATCTCAATGGTATCTTATATGAAAAAATATTAACATTTATATGAAAAAAAATGAAACATTGAATTTTCACATATGAAAGACCGGGACTTGAGGATAAGATTTTATTGAATCTAAATAATCCAACTTAATGTCTTCAAACTTTTCCTTATATTTCTGTCATCTCCATCATCTGCCACAATGCAATAAAAATGGTGACAGAATGGATTTATATCAGTAAAAAAAATTGATATTTTAATCATTCTCCACACAAACTACCACAAACATCTTTTAAATGTTCCCTTGGTTTACCAAACATATGAAAGCACAGCTTCTGTGACATTAATGATCAGAATGAATAACTAATAAAACTGAGCGGCAAACTAATCAGGGCACGGACATATTGTTAGTAGTGTTCTGTTCAACTCCTGGTCAAGTCAATCAGCTTTATAAAGGAAGTAAATGAAAAAGAACACACAAGCTCTCTGACTGCTGAGCATTTCCACGGCAACACTCAATGTTCCCTTTCGTTTTTCCCTTTAATGACTCTTTAAAAAGTGGTGAAGCAAAGGACTGGAAAACTGGGGAAAGATATGGAGGAAATATCTAGCTGGCCAGAAGGCAAAGAGGTCACTGCTGATGGCATTTGACCCAAGGTTGAAGGACGGTTAAAAGAAAACAAAATGTTTTCTCAATAAACAGTCTTAAAGTGGAAAATATCAATAAAAACATAAGGTCATAACAAAATAATAACCTGACCTGAGCAGTGAAGAAAGCTGAAGGAGCTGCACAGACCAACAGTCTGGTTACTGCAATCTGTCCCATCAGTTTCATATATCCGCTACATCGGCACAGCCTGTACAGTAGCATAGCAATGCCAGCCAAAGCACACAGTTTGATATCCTGTGACTCATTTTCTTGCATTCTGTCCAAATGAAAGTTCCACACAGTGAGAACACAAGTACGTCAGATTTTTTAAGACACCATAAATGAAGTTTGTACAACTTTGGAAATAAGAAGCCAAGTAGTTTGAATGACTTAGATCGAGTACAGCCAACTCCAGGACTCTCCATTTGTTTACAGGATTTCTTGCCAATATGAACACCTGTTCAGAGGTCCCTGGTGCTAGCTATTCCCCTGAGATTCTGAAGAGAAGCACACTGAACCTGTAAAAACCTTTCACCCAGGACGAGTTCAACACAAGGCTCTTGATGAAATTGGACATAAAAGATAAGTGAGCAAAAACCATCTCTTACAGCAATGATTGACAACTAGCAGAGCTCCAGGTATATGGCCCACGAATGCATCCCATCCAGCCTGTAAAGTACTAAATTATTTACAAATTATGAACAATCCAATGTGGAAGTCTGCTGTAGTGCGATCTTTAAAGTTCACATTGTAGAGCAAAAAGACAGGTGGTTTGGAGAACAAGCCAACTTTGCCAAAAGAAAACAAACAATAAACAAGAGATTGTAAATTCAATGCCATCTAATCCCTAGAGTTCTTTGCAATTCACACCTCCAAGAATGTTAGCACATCTTGTTTGTAGACCAGGACAACAAAGACTCTACTGAACTCCAGGAGGGAGGAAAGGGTTTTAGAGTTTTACACTAGTTTTGATCAACGAAGCCCTCCTCAGTTAAAAAGCTCAAGAATCCGCACCTTTATGTTTGACCTGAGAACGCTCCTCAAATGAGGATCAAAAAGTCCAGTTGTTTTTATGATCTCACTGGGCTTACCATCTCCTGGAGAAACGTGTCCAGCATATTCTAAAAGAGCTAATGACAACAGTGTCTGGGTTTACTCAAGAGTTCACACAAAATGTGATGCTGAAAATGCTGGACGGTGGGGAAAGACAGCAGTAGCACAATGTGTTGCCGAATGTAGAAGAATAAATTATCTGTCCTTGAGTAGGGGAACAGGCTGCTCAGTAAGCAGACGGATGTGCTGGTTCAATTCCAGCCTGGCCTCTGTCAGACTGCTCTAGGGCAGCTGTGGCTATAACGCTGTTTCCCATCACCACCAGAGTGTGAAGGAATAATGGAATGTCGATAGAGTTTGAGTCCATGAAATACACTGTATACAATTATTATTATTATTATTATTATTATTATTATTATTATTATTATTATTATTATTATTATTATTATTATTATTATTACTACTACTACTACTAGTAGTAGTAGTAGTAGTTTTACCAACAGCATTATTAAAATGATCATTGCCTGTGCCCTGTGTAGTGAGAGTTCAACAGCTGAATTAGCGTGCCACTGTAAGACAATAATGCTGCAACAGTAGGTGCCGAGTTAATACGTTGAAATGAGTCAGCCTGAAGCTAACAAATTAGCATCAATGAGCTGAGCAGTGATTAGCGGCGTTATCATCCACTGTTTTAAAGTCAATTTTCTATTAAGTATATTAGCATTTGGAGCAGAACTGCACTGCAGATGGGTTAGCTGTTAAAATAATTGTTTCCATGTGTCAGTCTAATGTTGCTACCCTGTCTACACAAAATACTGCTTTTGGTAATTCCCTCAGACAATACTGCTATCACACTCAACTTTCTATTAGTTTTTTTCATAATCTGATTTAGCATTCATTAGTTTTATTCAAATTTAAAACCTAAATCTACCGATAACAAAAAATTGCTAATTAACCAGAAGGATTATGGTTACCAAAACTGTTACTAATCAAACAGCTGGCCTCTAAACAACTTGAAAAACCTTCTGATCTTTGAGAACATTTTTTATAACGTTTGATATAAAATGTTTTTTTTTTCATCTTACAAAAGAAAAGCTTGAACGGCTTAAAAAGCTTATAAGAACATTGTCCTTGAAGGTTTGAACAAGAAACCAAACAGCTTTTTATGGAAACATTAGAACTACTCCCAGTGTGACTTCATTCTACACAAAAACAGTTTTTATCATAAATAATGACTTGTTAAACTGTAAATTATACCACTTAGAATATCTGAATTCACAAAGCTGAATAAAAACAATAATCAGCCGAGCCTTTATGAAGGACAGTCATAGTAAGCATTCATTAGTGAATCTCTACCAAACAGAACAGAACCTACAGGTTTGTTTCTGTTAATGGATGACTGATGAGAGCAGTAATCTAAAGACAAATTAGCCTTTTGAGAATAAAAGCAAAGAAATGTTTGGGCAATTGACAGAGCAGAGAAGGAAAGGACATCACCAGTGGGTGCTTTCCTGGTTTAATGCATTCCTCTTGCTTGTTATCACTTAATAGCCTTGTCTACTCTTTCTTTGTAAACTGCATTTCATTCATCTCTATAATGAACCCCCAAAACTCTGCTGAAGTAACATATATGTTGTATTGATTAGTAATGCACAAACACTAGCACACATAACCACATACCTTTTAGGGCTAGACATAAAAGCATGTAAGAAATGGAAATTTCTCCTTAAGGTGGTGACATTTTGCTGACTGAAGCATTGATCTCAGGTAAACACATCTCATATATGTTTATTCACAAGTGGTGGGGAATGATCAGGTAAATGCCAGCACTAACAAAGGTCGCTAAACAAAGATAGGACCAGAAAAGGGAATTCTAAGTCATCTTTTAAAGTGTGGAGTTTCCATGATCTAATTACCGCATTTCATGAATACATAAGACAAGTTCGTAACAGCCATACCATATTCCAATTTAAACAGTGAATTTATTAAAGGTGGCTACGAGTATTGATCAAATAAACTGTAAAAAAAGGCGGTCAGATTAAAAAACTTCAACTAGAGCCTTCAGCTTAAAACACAGAATTTGACACATTTTGAATAAATTTTAGCCAATGGCTAAAGAGTAAGATACTACGTAAACCAGTAGAGTACTACGTAGCAGCTCTTGTGCCAAAGTTATAAAGCAACGAGAGTATCGGCCACGCCCTGTGGCGAGTTGGGAGTTGGATTTGCAAGCGAGCGTCGGACGGTTAGCGTAGTTCAGCATTAGCATATATCATTAGCATATTCTAGTCTTTAGCATAGCTTTTAGTGTTATACATACTTATTTAGTGTTAGCTTGGCTGTTAGATATTGTAGTTTAGTTAGTGTTTAGCTGTTAGTTTTATTAGGAAAGTAATTCGGGTTTAGTGTTCCATATAGTGTTAGTATGGTTAAAAGGTGTAGTGTAGTTGGTTGTGGTAGCTCTGTGGGGTTGCACTCCTTTCCACTGGACTTTGAAATTAGGCGCCAGTGGTTGCGCGCAATCGGTGTACTGGAAAACAGTCAGCTCCCGCCTGGTGCTGTAGTCTGCAACCAGCATTTTACCCGCGATTCCTTCGCCAACATGATGGAGTTTGAACTGGGTTATTCTGCACGTCTCCGTTTGAAGAGGGAGGCCGTGCCCACCGTGGCTCTTCCACGAATTAGATGCAGCCCACGACTCTGCTCCCCCACCATGGCGGGCTCCAGTCTGAGGTGAGTAAGCTAAATAAAAGTTAACATCTTCTAAAGACAATTTCCTACCTAAATGCAAAGTTTGAGAGACGTGGTTCACTCCATTTAGCTAATATCAGCCTGCACTGCCTTCGGGCTAATTTGTCAAGTTCACAAAATGTGGAACGGGATGTAAGGTTAGAATCAGCGGCGAATCGGAACATTTCTCAAAGCCCTGGCCGACAAAAAGGTCCACTTGACTATTTCTGTCAGGCTCGGAGAAAATTCGGGTTGTTTTTGTGTCAGTCGGTAATTCTGCAGTGGCTCTAACGCAGCACTAGACAGACAGCATTACAGTGTGAAATCCAGCTTTACACCAAAGCCTAACCCGGTTCTGTGAGGAATTCTGTTCAGGAGGTCGCATTTCAGGTTCTTCACATTATATGTGACTGACTTTTACGTTATAATAACGATCACACACTAGGAATGTTATAAAGCGCCTATATATATATATTTCGGACAGTTTCTTTTGTATATTATATGACTTTATAAACTCCAACAACAATGTATTTTTTTTCAGGCTAAATCTACCCAAGACGTTGGCTGTCAGACTGATTTAGTAATCTGCAAAAATGCACTTGTCCAGGCTCATGTAAAGCCTTATCGACGTAGCAAAGGTGAATTATTTTTAATAATCTTCTATGTAAACATTTTATTATTACCTTCTAGTTTTTATTTGTTTTGCAGATTATTGTTACACATGATTTTATGCTCTTTTAAACATTTATAAATGTGCTGCTTCTTTGTATTTTACATAGCCACACAGTTTAGAGCTCCCAGCCGCAGTGTGTCTTGTGACACAGGGACCGTGACGGAAATTCATCTTCCACAAAGTCCCAGAGCTGCGTCCACACCCCTGAAAAGACCACGATATGAGGTGTCTGTTGTTGATCCCAGCTTCCACCTCAATGACAGTGCAAGCTCAGTGAACTGTTCAAGGTAAAAAAAAAATTATAACATTTTAGAATTGTTTAGTTATGACCATATATATAAATGTATGTGTTCTATACAGCTCTTTCACTGAGGTCCATCCACAAAAGGACAAGAAGTACATTGTTCATGAGAAACAGTTGCTGGGGCTGTTCAGAAGGTGTCCCGTTTGTACCGGTCGTTGTGTTGTGAACACGACAACAGTCGGCACACTGCTCCGTGTGACACAACGGTGTTCATGCTGTGAGCACTACAATGAGTGGTCCAGTCAGCCTATGGTGAACAGCATCCCAGCAGGAAACCTCCAGCTCTGTGCTGCTGTCCTTTTCACAGGCTCATCATTTAGCCAGATTTCTAAGGTATAGGCAAAAACTGTTTAGGTTAGTTTTGACAAGGTCTGTGCGTCTCTCATTTCATGACGTAACTTTTCATATTTTAGTTCCTGGGTGCCTTCAATGTGCAGGGACTGTCCAAGCAGACATTCTGTCGGCATCAGGCAAAGCTGTTAATTCCAACAGTGAGCTGGCAGTGGCAGCTACAGCAAGCTGATATCATCCAGGAGGCTACTGAATCTGGACCTGTGACTCTTGGTGGTGACATGCGAGCTGATTCACCTGGTGAATACGTTTAAATTTATTTATTTTATTCCTTTGCTATCAAATGTAAATTAAGTAATAACTTGCATTTCTTGAAGGACACTCAGCCAAATATGGCAGCTACACCATGATGGATCTCAAAAGAAACAAAGTGATTGATATCCAACTCGTACAGGTACAACATTACCTGATGATTCCAATGCATTTCATGGTTAATTATTCACAGATCAATGGAGAATTATGTTTATTTTCAGAGCAATGAAGTTGGAAATAGTGTGCGAATGGAGAAGGAGGGATTTGTGAGAAGTCTGAGCACA
Source organism: Nothobranchius furzeri (assembly GCF_043380555.1). Classification (NCBI taxonomy): domain Eukaryota; kingdom Metazoa; phylum Chordata; class Actinopteri; order Cyprinodontiformes; family Nothobranchiidae; genus Nothobranchius; species Nothobranchius furzeri. The sequence continues at coordinate 30,262,779 of NC_091752.1, forward strand.
CTTTTGGAGAGGGGGGTCGATGTGCAGCAAGTCGTGACTGACCGCCACACAGGAGTGCAGAAGTATTTGCGGGAGGAAAAAAAGGAAATCAGTCACTACTTTGACCCCTGGCACATGGGAAAAGGTAATCTTTGGGGATGTATATAGTTAATATTACAGGATTTTTTTTTTCTATTTTAAATGTGGGTCTATTTGGCTCTCCAGGAATTGGTAAGAAAATCGAAGAGCTGGGGAAGAGAAAGATGACCCAGGATGTGAGACTGTGGAAGCAAAGTGTGGTGAACCACCTCTACTGGTCGGCATCCAGTTCTTCCTCAGGACAGGAGGCAGTAGCAAAGTGGACTTCAGTTGCCAACCACATCCAAAATGTGCACAGCCATGACAACGCCCTGTTCCCTAGCTGTCTGCATGCACCTCTGGATGGAGAACAGGCAAGACAGTGGCTCAAACCAAGTAAGTGTAGCATGTACTCATTACAGCTGAGCCTTTACTGTTTGATTTCTTTACATTTAGAACATGTCACCCCACAACAGAATATTTGTCTTCACCTCCTTCAACATGGAGAAATATTTTTGGAGCATGAGAGTTACAGACGTCACATGTAGCTGCTAAGATCACACACCACCATTTGGCCAACAGCAATTAATTACTAAGAATAAAATGCTGTGCAGAAATTTAAACACAAGAGTGAGCCACACAACTCATGGTTTTAGGCAGAACAGCCATAATTGACATAATATGTACTAAAATGCTATAATTAATGACCACACCTGTCTACAGCACTATTAGTCACTCTTTCATACATTTGTCATCTAAAAATGTCAGCTATGGGTAACTTTTTCTCAATGAAATAATAGCAACATTCTAAAGTTGATCAAATTGTAATTTTTGTAATTAACATTTTCTACGTAGGCACAGCATCATGTGAGAAGCTCACTGCCATTCTGTTAGCTCCACGGTTTGTGAAGGACATAGAGAAGATAAGCCCTGTGTACCACACATCCACCTTGGAGGCTTTCCACAGTCTCTTCATCAGATTTACTCCAAAAAGTCAGGTCTTCTTCAAAGGAATGCTGTCTAGGTAATGAATACAACAAATGTTCAAATTAATGCCTCTAATTGTTCAAATTTGAGCATGAAATGTAGAATTTTGCCTCAAATCTACATGGTTTGTTTATTTGATTTTTTCAGATTACAAATTGCTGCAATGCACTATAATGAAAATGCAGCACGCTCACATGCAGCAACAGCAACTGGTGAGCTGAGATATGCTGTAGTGTACCCAAAGTACAAACGTGGAGACTACACAGTGAGAGCCCTGAAGACCAATCCAACCTCATGTATGTCATATATTGTATGATAAAACCAAAATGATGGTCATGGAGAGCTATTGTAATACTGAAAACCCTTTTCCAGTATATGTGCACAAGCTTATGGACCTGCTGTTCGACTCTGTGGTGGTGGATCCTCTCCCATATCAGGAGTACTCGGACAAAATTCCGGTTCCAGAACCGCTCTGTGCCCAGTTCCAAAGACCAGATAAACGGGATGCTGTGAGCAGGCATAGGTCCAGGTTTTAAAGTGCACGTAAGGTGAGCTACACAACAAGAGATTGTAATTATTAGTTAGTATTCTACTCTGTGTGGTTTTTCCTTTTCTCCTCCTCAGCCAGGCTGCTCACCACTGTACGACAGAGGAGTTACCTGTCGTCATTATGGATCTTTATGCTCATCCACTCGTGACTCATGCTGTCCACCTCCCAGATGTCTATTGATCTCTACAACCTTTCTGCTCTGTGGCTCCCATACAACCTGAAAATCTTGGCCGTATGTAACATAGCAAAACTCACCAGTCTTGCTTTTGTAAGTCATACTAGTCATACTAATATTACTTTTTCCTCAGAGCCTCCTGATCTTGTAACAGAAAAACCTGTGCTCCCGGGATCCATCTCCACGTTTGTCATCACAGTGAAAGCTACCTCCAGTCTAAGGAACCTATGAAACATCACTGTTGGCCCAACCTCTCCTCGCATGGCTCCAGAATCTCTGCTTGTGGTTTAGTTTTGTCAAAAATCATGAAAGTTATGATCAGATTGTAATCTAACATTGTCTTAGTAGTAGCTATAATAAATGTTATCTTTGCAGCGCAATTGTGTCTTTTTAAATACAATTATATTGATATTTTGATGTGTATAAATACATATATCACATTTATTAAATTATCATTCATTTTTACCTAATTGAACCTGCTCTAGAATAGACTTCATTAATCACACAAGGTGTAAACTCACTTGTTACAGCAGCATTAATTAACCCCGAATTAGAACCTTACTGTTGTAAGAGCTCATTTGAAAAGTGTGTGGCTATATGTGTGTATATATAAATAATGTCAAAGTGTAAAGAAGTGCATTTACCGTTTTGTGATGTATGCAGCTTTTTATGGACAGGAATCAATACAGGAAATATATATTATAACATTTATTTAATCCAAAAAATATATATTAGTTCAGAGGAGGGAGGAATCCTTTGTATGCACCGTCTTCTGGGAACTCCTGCCTTATTCTGGAGACAGCGCATGACGGGATCACAACACGAACGTGTTGTCCCAGGTAACCCCAACACCACCTGACCACATTCCGGTACGCCAGATGTCTGTAACAGCTGAGAAAGAGGTGGTATGAGTTATAAGGTATTCATAAAAAAAGTAATTTGACAGTTGTCTTACCTGTTGAGCGTAGTCTCCTGCATCTCCCCATAGAGTTGCAGAAAGGTGCCATAAACTGCCTGCAACACGTAGGGATTCAGAGCAACAGCCTCAAAACCAGGATGCTCTGTTATGCAGGAGGTTACACCCACCTGCTGACACCTGAGCATTACCTATGACAAAGAACAACTGATATCAGGGCTATAAGAGTTCAATATTAGTATGATGTTAGTGATTGTGTAACAAATGTGTACATTACAGAATGCTTTTCTCATGGTGGGGTACTTTTATTTTTATACCTTGGGCGTTTCTCTGCAGCACACATTTTCTCTGGCAGGCAATGATGTGCAGTGGCCGCAGGTGCACCTGTTGAGGCAGTCATACAATATTACTTTTAGCTAAGCTAAATATAGCTAGCTGTGGCTAAAAGCTACTTACCACTCAGAGAATGGACCCATTCGATGCCTTGATACTCCTGCTGGCTCGACTCCAGGGGCCTCTGACAACTCACGAGCTAGTGGCTCAAAAAGATACGGTTCAGGACCGCTTGCTTCCCCCAATAAGCCCTCCTCCCTATCCTCTGGGGAAGAAGGTGGGGAAAAGTCCTCCACCTCGAATGACTGCTCTGAGCTAGTGTCGCTCTCCGTCGCCATCTGTATTCAAATTTCAGTATGTCAATCACGGTCGTAGCTCCGCCTTCTCGGTCTTACAGGAAACGCCTCTTTGGGCCACATTTTTCAAATATGAAATGTGGGTGGAGTAAGACTCTGAGGAGGCTGTTACCACTACTTTAAAGAAAAATACGGACAACAAGGAACAAAGGACTTCCGCCGTTTGGAACAATTACATCAGAAACACGCACATCTAAGGAACCACCTTCGCTTCAATTTAAGATGCTGGGACGAAAACATCACGCCAACAAGTCTACAGCTGAAAACACCAATCTGGACCATGACAGCACAGAACATAATGGAAAGAACACCGAGAGCACTACTCAAAGAAAGGATGAGAAATGTCGCAACCAAACAGAAGCAAGTGGATAACGAACTGGAAAGAGGACACCTGGACTTAAAAAGAAATTACCGTAATTTCCGGACTACAGAGCGCACCTCAATATAAGCCGCACCAACAAAAAAAAAAGGTTTTCTACACACACACGCCGCACTCAAATACAAGTCGTGGCGCAGCAGCCACATGCAGGTCTCCGGCGCACAGCGCATGTATGGCCATAACACAAGATAATTAGACAGAAAGACGCTACACGGAGGTTTTTCGTTATTGTTTTAATTCAACAAAACAAATTTTAAACACGGGTGAGCACTGATAGCATTCATATTTCTGGATGGTTATAAAATAAAAACAGAACTGACACATTATTACCGATAATTTGCATGCATGTTTAGAAGAAAAGAACAGCGCTGACACAGCATTGATAAGCCCCGGATGATTAGAAAATAAAAACTGCACACAAAACATGCCTGTTTAGTAAATAAAACACACTTGCCTACCAGAAAAAGTAATTCGCTCTCATCTTCCTCTTGCGCACTAAAGCCATTAAAGTCCTCTTCTTCAGTGTCGGAGTTGAACAGCCTCAGAAGAGCTTCGTCACATACCTTTTCTGTGGCGATGTCAGTGTCGCTGTCCGTGTTGCTGTCATCATCCCCGGGTGAAGCTGGCTTGAATGAGTTCTTCCCGCTGCCCTAACCCTAACCCTACCCTACCCTACATCAAAGGCATAACAGAAAAAAATAAGAGCAACAATGAAAATACACAAAATAAACACACCAACAAAACCATACACAACAGTTAGAGACAGACTAGTACACACAAAAGACAAGATACCAGCTGGACATGAATGTGGAGTCGTTTACAAAATCCCATGCAATCTCTCCAATAATAAGCACATAGGAGAAACCAGACACCAACTCAACACACGAACAATAGAACATAGAAAGGAGTACGAGAAAGAAACAAGTCGAAGACACACAAAAGCAGCAAAACAAGAAGCAGAAAGCACAATAAAGAAGTCAGCCATAACAGATCACTGCACAAGAGAAAACCATATAATGGACTGGGACAACACAAGGATCATAAACATAGAACAACAGAAATACAAAAGATGGATAAAAGAAGCTATAGAGATAAGGAAACGTAGATGTGGGACTATGAACAGAGACGATGGGGTCTACACATTGGATTGCGCATGGGACTGCATCATCGGAGAGGTGAGAGCAGGCAGCAGAGGGTGACAACGTCCTCTGCTGCCCGCAGATAAATGGAGTATGTTAATGTATTTAGCAGACGCTTTTGTCCAAAGTGACTTACAAGTGATAATCGGCATGTTGCCCTTGAGGCTAACAACAACAGCAACAAACAATTTCCAGTCAGTCGTAGGTGGCAGTGAGGCAGCATGATGAATCATGGAGAGTAGGGAACAAGGAGTGGACAGTAGAGAGGGGGGACGGGTGCAGGGAGCGTGCTAGTTTAGAAGATGCTCTCTGAAGAGCAGGGTCTTCAGGAGTTTCTTGAAAATTGAAAAGGAAGCCCCTGTTCTGGTAGAGCTTGGTAGGTCATGCCACATTTGTGGAACGATGCATGAGAAGAGTCTGGATTGTCCTGAGCATGGTGTAGGCACTGCTAGCCAACAATCCTGTGATGACCAGAGCGGCCGGGCCGGGACGTAAGCCTTTGCAAGAGGATTCAGGTAGATGGGAGCTGTATCATCTCTGACTTTGTATGCTAGTGTTAGCAATTTGAATTTGATGCGTGCAGCTAGCGGTAGCCAGTGGAGCTCAATTAACAGAGGGGTGACATGTGCTCTTTTTGGCACAGTGTCAGAAAGAAACTGAGCGAACCGCGACGGGAGTGCAGAGAACCAAAGGGAGGAGATAGACTGATCCATGGACGTCACTAGGATTGAGAGATAGGGGGGCTTAGCCCCAGGAGCTTGACCTTGAACATTTTTTGTCACACCCTGCAAAAACTTCATCAATTAATTCATTATCTGAAGAACATTTAACAAAACCTGTAATTTTATCACTTTCTTTTCCTTTCCTACCTTTGTGCATTTTCTCTTCTTTTTATAAAAAATAACACTTAATCAGTTAATTAGTGGGGTCTATGTTGAAGAAAGATTTTATATAAGTCCTTTAAAAATTAGATATGTTATATTTCCAAATAAAGCTATTCATTTCAGTCTACCACACTTAACAGGGGAAAATGTTGTAGTCATTTATTTAATTTGTTCAATTACAACTTGCTTGATTATAAATGTTACTGAAATATGACAAGAACAAATGAATAATTGTCAAACTTTTATTCTGCCAAATGAGTGTGCAGTTGACAGTTTTAATATATGAAAAACACTGATATGATATGGAATAAAGGAGTATGTAATTAACAATTACAAGACAACATAACAGTATGTATAAAAATATCCAGCAAGTAGTAGAACTTATAATACAGAAAGTCAACTATACAGATACAACTTGACATAAGGTTGCAGGTCAGATGATAATTAGTTATTTTTTTCTCAAGGTCTCTTACCTGTTCACTCCTTAATAGAAAACTGTTCAATTTTGCTTGGGAACTTTGTGCTCAGGTAAATGCTCATAACGGTGCACTCACCCCTGTTTTCTCTGTAGACCACTGACCTTGACCATGCAGATATCTTCAGCATCAACCACCTGGTCTCTCCTGTTCCTCAATCACTTTCTTAAAAAAATCTTCATACATCCATCTAGCCAATAAATTGAAAAAATTTCTAATGCCTAAACAAATGCTACTATGCCATTTAGTTTTCACTCACAATAATTGAAACAGCCATTGGTGGATAGATGGTACAGAATATGGACAACTGTTAGCCTAATATCGTCTATGTTTGGTTGCTCATGATGATGGCATTTTCCATAACATCACATTAAGCTGCCAAAATTTACGTTAAAGATAAACGAGTACAATATCTCCTTTCTTTCCCATAAGTAAACATGGGAAATATTAAGCAACTGACAACCCACATGGAAAGAATTCATATAAACATATAGGTTTTAGTATATGTTTGATATAGCTTTTGAATATATGTGACATATATATAAAACTGGCTGTTTTCTATTTTATAGATAAATATATGTACCTATAATCAGTGTCGGGAGTAACGCGGTACAAAAGTAATTAATTACTGTATTGGATTGCTTTTTGCTGTAATGTGGTAAAGTAAGGCATTACAGGGAAAGAAAATGGTAAAATTTACTCTGTGCAATTGTCAGTAACGCAGTAATTACAATGCATTTTTAAACCCAGAATCAAGATGTGGGTTTCCTAAAAATACAAATTGCGGGAAGCCTGAAAAAAGATCCAGTATCCACATATATTACGTCATTTATGGACTCAGCTTTGCGGGCATTCTATGAGCAGAGAGGGCGCAGCGGTAATGGCTCATATACTCCAGCTACATCCTGAATGCTTTGTAATTCCAACCAGACACAGAGTCAGAGATGAAAGAGAAAGGAAAAGACAAAAGGTGGGGAGAGAGGGGGGAAGGGGGGGGGGGGGGGGGGTCCACAAAAATAAACAATAATGAACATTAGTCTGCTTCTAGACCTGCAGAAAGAGACAAGAAAAAAAAATAAAAAAATAAAAAAAAATAAAAAATGGGGACACAACAAAAATACAACAAGATCAAGCTATCACTGCATCAACTTGATGAAGAAATATATAATCAACATTGTTTAACTGAACAATCACACAATAATAAATCACAGTGCATTAACTGCCCACCATAGTCTTAAGACCTGCGTCGAACGTGCCCAAGCCCATACTTTTGAGAGCACCATGTGAGCACCTGTTGTGTACACGTGCTTGTTTATTTAAGGTTTCTCTATAGGAGCGTCCAACAGACAGTGTGAGGGACCACAGATCTGCCCCCCAAAGATGTGTAGGAGATGGGAGGAGCTCCAAGTCCCAGAGATCCAGGCGCTGCCCCATGGGAGGAGCTCCAAGTCCCAGAGATCCAGGCGCTGCCCCAGAACACAGGAACCCCAAGGAGACTGCAATCAGAAAGGCCCCCGCCCCCCTCGAGAGGCACAGAGGATCGCCCCGGGGTGCCACAACCAGCAGCTGGCAGAGTCCCCGGATATGTCAGTGGCAAGCCCACAGACCCACCCGCAGCCTCCCACCCCCTAGCCGGCCGAACCCGGGACCCAGCGACCCGGGTCCCAGGAGCGACCACCCCCGCCGGGGACCCAGCAGAGCCCAGGGACCCAGACCCCACCAGGCAGCCACCGGGATTGGTCAGGCAGACGCCAAAAATCATAAACCCCCTGACCCGGGAGTCACGAACACTCAGGCAGACCAAGGCACCACACCCCACACCAGGTGTGGCGGGGGAGGGGAGACGAAGATCTATATTATCAAAAGAAGTCCCAGGAGAGGGGAGGAGTCAAAGGCCCCACCTGACATATACAGTCATACACAAACACAGTCACACACTCCCTCCCTCATGCTCACACATGCACATACAACCAAAGACTTACAAAAATGCACGCCAGACACCCACTCATGCTCCCCATACACACCCTATTCACTCTGGTCCCGGTACTGCTGCACATTGGGTACAACCATCACTGGTTACCAGAGTTTGACCCTTTCTGCTGGGGTGCTGAAGAGCAGGCTCCCCCGCCTAACGCCAAGCACAGCAACCCACCACCCCAGACCCCAACCAGATGGCCAGATCTCCCTCCTAGCCTCCAGCCCCAGGAAGCCAAGCAACAACAGAGGTGTGCTAAGACCTCTAGTCTCCCTCCGCCTGCTCCAATATGGTGTTAGTGAATGTTGATGAGGTGTATTCCATGACTGTGGTGAGTGGGCAGTGCGGGCATCGTCTGGCCTATGCCAGCTGATGCCACCACACCTCCCCACTTGCACCCACAGACCTCAGTGTCTAAGTGCAGTTTAAAATTGGGAGTGGGCACCGGCACTTGGGATGAGGCTGAGAAATCCCCCTGACAAATGCTGTTGGATGTGCTCACTCCCAAGGCCCTAAGTGTGTGTTTGCATGGAATGTCGTTGGTGGAAGTGTTTAAGGTGCAGATACAAGTGGGGGGCAGTTGCCACAGGAATGCGGAGTTGGGGTCCATACCCGAACTTCCTGACTTGTCCACCCCCCAAGGTCCTATGTGCATGTTTGTGTGATGATGTGAGGGAGCAGGAGGAGAGGAATGTGTGGGGATGGGGAGGAATAGCTGGTTGGGCTTAGCCCTCCAGGGAGCCAGCTCCCTCACTGGCCCCAATAGACACCTCTGTTGTCGAAATGCCACCCAGAGCACGGAGACCCCAGCCCATCCTGCCAGGGTCCAAAGCAGCAGCATCACAGAGCCTCACGGAGTCCGAGGGCACCAACCCAGCCCCACCCAAGCAGAATGTCTATGCCTATCCCTGCATTTGCACAACTTATGGATTATAAAAGACATAGGACATCCAGGTAAGGTTAGGTCCTCCCCCTCCTGGACTTCCCCCTCCCCTGTGATGGGACAGCAGAGGAGCCATGGTCTACCCGAGGCCCCTGAACCCGAGTGAGGCACTGCTGCATGTTCCTGCCTTCTGCCTCGGCAGCATACATGTTTGGTTGATGCAAAAAGTATATCTATTTTTCCAATTCAAGAGGATAGTTTTCTTAGCGATGCATATGGCAGTCAGAACCACGTGAGCCAAAGATGTTTCAATCAGGACATCGTCCAGGTTTCCCAGTAAACAAAGAGGGGGTGGTTGGGATATGACATTTCAGAGACTTTGACAGGTCTTCACATACTCTACCCCAAAATTCCTGGACAGGTGGACAGGACCACAGTGCATGACTTTGCTGGACTTGGTTCCGTGTTTGAAATGTGTTTTCCAACTGCTTCTCAAATGTTTAGCGCTCCTTACTAACTGCATCCCAACATGGTCTACTGATAAAACAGGAGACCTGCAGCCTCTGGGAGTTGAAACAACTTGTTTGTGCAAATCAACACATCATACCAGAGCTAATTCAGTTGTGAACATTATGTGCACTATCCCTGTGTGTGTGTGTGTGTGCGTGCGCGCGCGCACGCACGCACGCACACACACACATGCAAGCGTGTTGTGAGCTGGTGTTTTGATTTTGCACTATTTAAATGTAGTCATCCTTACGCTGACAAAAAGTAACAGCGTTACTTTTACTTTGAGTACATTTTATTCACGATACTTGTTACTTTTAATTGAGTAAAAATTTAGGCAAACAGATTTACTTGCACTTGAGTAAAAATCATCTAAGTATTGGTACTTGTACCTAAAGTATCTTTGCAGAGTATTTCAGTAATTCGATGCCACCATCTAGTGGCTGACAAGCACATCACACAAAAAGTCTCTCAATCAGTTTTTTATCGCAACTTCACGTTTCTTGTTTATAAATGTGCTTCTGTAGCCGACAAACAGAGCTAAAACACGTTTTACAAGTATTCTCATGTCAATTTTATTTCTCATATATTTATATTTTAAAGACTTATTTGTCTGTGTAAAGTTCATCAAATCTGCATCAGCTGAGGTACTTCCTTAAATTTAAAGCACGTAATCAGTAGTCTAACGCTATTGGTTAGTTCTGGTCGGTGCTCAGTTTCCTATTGCACTTAGCTCTGTGGGGCGGGGGGCGTGTTAAAAAAAATGACGTATCGCTTATATTTTATCACAGTACATGATACGATAATCACTTTTACGGATTTCTGAAAAATCATACATAATTTCTGAAAGGGGAAAACTACGGAAAGCTACTTTAAATTGTAATTTTTAGTACTCTTTCCACTTCTGGTTAGAGATAGTTTGTCCGTTGCAGACCTGGGTACCCATTACCTGGTAATGGGGTGGGTCGGCTTTCTCTCCACACAAACAGAAAAAGATGGTCAGCCAGGACAAATGCTCGCTGAAACACAAACGTCCCCAAAACAATTTGCAAACAATACCATTGTGACTTTTATGAACCAAGAGAAAAAGTGTTCTGTGAGTTTTGTCAGCACATGGTTAACTCAAAAAACACACGGGACCGCTTACAGTCAGACCCATCAGGAATGAAGAAACAAGCTAGTAGGAGCCAGGAATGCGACAAAGTCAGGAAAAACTTGGAAAAGCTCTGAATGTTCTGCACAACTACAGCATTTAGTTGGTAAAAGCTCTTTGTGCAACTAGACTAAACTTGCTGCATGTTCAGACACACTAAGCGCATGTCAGCAATGCTTTTCACTATATAGACGTGTATTTTTGATTGTTTTCACAAGCAGAAAATAGCTAAAGCACTTTCATTTTCAATATGAGAAACCATTTCCTTTTCCCATTGGAAATGTTATGATCAGAAGCTCTAATAGTGTATCAAAGACTATCCTTTATATCTTGCTGACAGTGCACTGTGCAATCTCTCACTCTAAAGAGTATATGGTATGCACTGATCCAGTTGAATCTGCTGAAAATAGGAGGCATCCCCTCTGGCCACTCTCTGCTTGACACCTTTCTAAATTTGAATTGCTGCAAGACTGTGCATGTAGTGCATATAAAACATTGCTTTACTACCCAAGAGACTGCATATATTTTCAGGTAATTGGGTAATGGGAGCCACATCTGAGGTAGAGAATGTAAGCTGTCAGCCTTGCCAGAAAGACTAGATTCTTTTGTAATCTTCTGGTGGGGAGGAGAGGTGTGGTGCAGCTGGATGTCATCCAAGCAGTATAGAGCGGAGCATGTGTGTGTTTGCCAAGGGAAATTACTGTGTACCCATGGTCTGTGACAGTGCCACCAAAAACTGATCTTCAATCAGCCATCTCCTCCCATAAAAGATTACTGTAGAGGAATTTTTTGCAGAGCTTTACTTGCCAGGGTCTACAGCATGTCAGAGACCTTTAAGGAGCGTGTTGCACGAAGGTTACACCATAAATTCTGTAAAAAAAAAATATGCATATGTGATTTATTTGACATTTTAGGATTATTTTTGGCTTGAGTATTAGTAAGGAGGCATTCAGCTGTATTGTTCTGTGCCATTTTTTGTAAACACAATATGTTTGTGTACGAGTGTAAAAAGCAGTGGGGCCTCATTTATTAAGCTTGCTTATGCACAAAACGGGGTTGGAAAACAGCGTAAGCAACTTTCCAAGCAAATCTTGGGATTTATAATAAAAAAAACTTAGCGGACAAATGTGCTCAACTTTAATTTGACTAAGGACCTAGCTTACGCACATTTTGGACATGGGGAGCACCTGCAGTGCCGCTGCTGAGAAGGATACATTTGTGAATTTCCAGCAGCATTATCACTTGTACCGCTTCATGCGCACACACGCTGGTGATGATGAGCTACAGTGTAGCCACAGCTGCCCTGGGGTGCACTGATGGAAGCGAGACACAGGTGCCACCGGTCCCTGTGACCACCAGCAGGCAAGGTGAGTTAAGTGTCTTGACCAAGGACACAACAGCAGCCTTCTCTGGCAGGAGCCAGGATCAAACCTGCAACCTGCCGATTACTGGACAACCCGCTCTACCTCCTGAGCTACTGCTGTCCATAATACCTATGTATTAAGGACGTTGGACTTTTTTATAAGCTAAAATATACTTGAGGGGGAAAAGAAAAAGGCTTGGAAGAGTCCATTTAACAGTCCATAGAAAGACTTTAGAACAGCGCTGGCGCTCCGCACACGCACACCACGCACAGCGCGTAGGGCACCACGCCGGGGAAGGGGTACCAAACGCAAGCTTATGAAAAAAATAATATATGTATATATATGATGAAGACAGATTTCAATTAGAAGATGTGCAAAGCAAGTTAACAGCATGTTTAGAGAGAAAAAACAATACAAAAAGGAAAGGAGATGGACCGTGTCCACTTTTCACTCTCTGTCCGGGACGTCCGGACTGGTTCTTGTATTGATGAAAATGTCCGGCTTTTCATCCAGGAGCAGGGATCGAATTATGGGGGAGCTGGATATCCTACACATCCAGGGGAGCTGGAAAAAAGTTTTCTACCTATATTGCATAATTTATGGACTCTTTGGAGCAGAGAGCACAGATAGCGACACAGCGCTGCGTTGTTGCGCAGCGCTCCAGGCAGCTGCTTCCAGCGCACGGTCCATTCTCAAAGTGGCAAAACCAAAAACCTATAATTAACACACGGTCGTTCATGTCCGCTCATGTTCTCTACTTTCTGTCTTATTTGTGCCTGAAGCGCTCTGCTGCGGAGCTCATCACCTTCACTGCGGTGATTTCACCTCACTGACGCAGCATTGAAACGCGCTCTCCGCTTTGCGGTAAGGAGATCCCTTTGATCTGCTCAAAAGTAACTGATGAGGTGAAAAAGTAAGAATCCAGGCAGCAGTTTTTCTGGAGAGTTTAGAGGAGATGCAGGAAGATGAGAGACAGACAGGACAGGAAAATAGTTAAATAAAAACAAGAAAACAAAACAAAGTGTTGAAAAGTAAAATGTAGGTAGATTTATCTCCACTACACGTTTTTACCTGTATAAAACAATAAGTTACACACATGTCATATTTATACATCTGATACAATTCAGATCACCTTCAAAACTCAGTCACACACCCAGGGCCGTTTCAAGACATTTTGGGGGCCAAGGCAAAATGACCCCCCCCCCCCCCCCCCCCCCACACACACACACACACACACGCACACTAAATATCAATCCTACTTTTTGGAAAATAAAAAGCAATTTGTGCATACAAGATAATTTAAGAGAATTTAAGGCGAAGCGCTCGCACATACTGTGTCGTTGTGTTGTTTTTTCTGTATGTGTGTGTGTGTGGGGGGGGGGGGGCACCACGAAGCCTTTGTGCTTAGGGCACCAAAATAGCTAGCAACAGCCCTGCTTTAGAAGATACTTGAAGTCTACAGGTCATACACACTAACAAAAAAAATTTGTGAATCTAAGCCAGACATCACAAAGAACTTGAGACATCCTTAATAAAAAGCAGTATTTGTTTGTGGCTCTGTCTAATACACACTGATAAAGGTCAATTCTTGCCTTCCTTTTCTTGAGCTTCCTTATTAAAAGGAGTGTGTCTTCTGGATTACCCTTTATTTACTCTTTATGACCTTGATTGCAAGTCTACCTTTTGTAAGGTACAGTTTGAAAAAATATACCTTTGTTCTTCAGCAACTGTTGTAATTCAAATTCTAGCTTTGAATTTCTTATCATAAAAGGCTAATTTTACTGCCAGTTAGGAACAGCGTGTTGCCGTTTACCAAGCAAATGATAGATTGTTTATAAGGAGCCATTCACGAGTTAGTTTCATATGTTGGGGGCAGAAACTGGACGGATCTGGAGTCATACTCATTAATATTCATGGTACACAATTATCTCGCTTATGATTTGCTAACAGCAACTTTCTCAGATAAAAACAATTATGTTGATGTTCTATCTAAACACATAACACAAGTCTAAATGTGTTCCTCAGTGTTGGAGTTGCTACTTCCATCGGTTAACTTCTACTAGCCGAGACGCTCCCTGCTCTCTCCATGGAGCGCAGACATCAACAGTCTTCTGTAGTTGCAAGCTAAGGTAGTTGAGTCCATGAATGTAAATTTCATCGTGTGACAGATCTGTCTGGCCTTTTCTGACCCAAGCATTTCCCCATCTATTTTTTCTTTCAGCAGCTTACCGTCTCCTCCCTTTTTGGTCAGCTCATGGGTCCCCTGACCATAGACTCTCCCAGATGGACGTGACTTAGACTCCCTATGCAGAAAATGGGGGTCGAAGAATGTTTTCACATCCGTCATGCATGTGCCCCTTAGAAAGATTGATTGTGTTTCAAACATTTTAAGCATTACATAGCTTCTCAGTGAATTGCGTTTTAAATTATAACCAATGCCCAGGTTTAATTTTATTATTATGGTGTGGCCACTCACACCCAGAAAAAGGGATGTTGCACTTATGTGAGCGGTATGTCTGGGCATATCCATGGAGACTGTGTTCTCTTGTGTGCAGTTCTGAAGCTTTATTTATGCTTCTCCATCTGTGTTGGTATGGATCCACAACGCCATTATCTGTCGCTGGAAGGGCTGTCTGACAGACACGCAAGGACGGACGTAGTCGAGCCCACTTTTGTAAACATTCGTCAGGATGCCGTTTCCTTTAAATTTGTCAACACTACCATTGTCCCCTCAAAAATAATAAAATAAAAAGACAGCTGAAGATGTCTAGTAGCAGACTGAAAGTAGCTTGAATAATGCCTCACAGAAGAAGTTTGAAAATATGAACGTTTATCCACCCGTGACTGGAGGAGTATTTTATTAGTTGACGAAAATGATGGGAAACGTGGGTTTTGAGGTGGCGAGCACATGAAGAGGTGGAGGGGAATGAGGAGCAACTTAATTTGTTAAAAAGTCCCTGAAATACAAAAAACACATTACAAACACAGTAGGATACATGACTGTAATCAGACCCGGCGCCAGAGGACTTCACCTGGAGGGGCAGTGGGTTTTTCTGGGGGGGCCCAGTAAACCGTGTTTTTAATCAACCCCTTTGCATGTTTATAATCTGTCTGTTGGACGTTACATACATATACTTCCGGGTCAAATCGGCCGTTTGCGTCACCAACTTGTTCTACATAAATAACTGAAAAGCTAAGATTCTTCATTGTTTAATTCCGATTATGTATGCCACTTAAAGATGCAATCAAAACTTAAGACAAAGTAACCAATTTTACTGAACCAATACTTGCAACTCACCGTTCTTAGCTGCGCCTGCGCACCACAGAGTCACCATCTCAAAACAATCCTTACGTCCAGTTAATGTTCTCCAATAAAGTACTTGTCCACAAGTCTTCTTCCAAATCCTGCCTTGCAGCTTGATACCTTAGTAAATTCTTCTTTTTGCACGTATTTCTCATAAAGTTTACATCACAAATACTAGTTAGCATCAGGTTAGCATGCTACTTCTTGGCTGTGTGCTTCTTCTTCTTGGTAAACCTTGACTTGGTGCGTTACTGCTACCGGCTGGTAAGAAGTGTAAACTAGGTCTTCTAAACAAGATTTAGAAAATCTAGTGTTTTCTTTCTAAAAAAGAGAACAGACAACCCTGTATTTAAGAGGGTTCAAAATCAGTTTCAACTTTAATATGCGTTTTAAAACATTTGAATCAAAAGGACAGCAGACACCCCTGAGACTGTGCTGGAGGCACGGAGAGAGGAGGAACAGAACCGCTTGTAGCTGCAACGTCTGGCTGCACTTGCCTTTTTGATGATGCATCATCCCTGCTTGTGCTAGCATTGTTTTTCTGTTTGCTAAATTCAGTTCAAATTCAATTCAAAAATACTTTATTAATCCCAGAGGGAAATTGATTAACCAAGCTCTGATATCCATTTTAGCAAGCTACTGTACCAAAGCGTCTTCTACTGCATCTAAAACGGTCGATTAGTAACCTAGAGCGCCCTCTGTTGATCGTCTTGAGCCAATACATTTGCATGAGGTGTTGTAATCTGTCCTGGGCGGGCCAGATCGGCAAATGGGCGGGCCTGGCCTGACTGTAATGGTGACAGGACACCCCAGAGAAGCACTACGCCCTCTGCTGTTCTGGCAGGGAACTGCTTTTCAACACTCCCCAGGTGATGGAGAAGTCCAAATGTAAAATGTCTTGAACAATGCGTGTGTGTCTCTCCCTTGCGAAGCTGACAGACGTATAAATCAGGCTCGAGTCAGTCAGAATTAAAGATGTGAACAAACTTAACTCCTGTGTCGTCATTGTCTTCCTCCACAAGGGTAAATTGTTAATTAAAAGAAGCTCAAATGTAAGGATTTTTAAAATTTATTTAGCAAGCTAAATAAATTAAAACCATTTTTATATTGGACACTTCTCCATCAGCCAAAGTGAATATTACTGAGAAAAAGCCAGAGACTGGATCAAATGGTTGTCAAGTCCACAGCACTTTTCTGCTACACAAATGTTTGAGGTCCCCCTCCTTCATATCATTGAGGGTAGAATCTTTTTAGTCTGGAGGATACAGCGTCCGTGTTAAAAATAAAAAGCTACACAACACCAAAGACGGATCTGTTTAAGTATAAAACTGTTTGCCTCTTTGCCTCAGCCCATTTCAAATGAGACTTGGCCTAGAAAAGGAGGCTGTGATTGTGAATCGTGTTCAAATGTAGTTGTTTATTTTAATGGTAGATGTATCACCTGCATCCTTTTATAGAACAGCCAACTGTGTGTGACTGTTAATTAGGATGCAATCTGAAGGCCCAAAGACCACAAGCATCCTAGGCAAGGCAGCTTTATGTATATAGCACATTTCGTACACAGAGGCAATTCAATGCGCTTTCCAGTAGCAAGAAAAGCAAAAACAATTAAATCAACGTGACAGAAAATGCAAGTTAAAAATTAAAAAGACACAAAGTTGAAGATTAAAGGTGAGCAAATAGAAAGTGCAGCATAAGAGCATCCTACTTAATTTTTTACTTACAGATTACTTTGTGTACTCAGAATATTTGAATTAGGGATGCTCAATATATCATCATCGATTACGGTATTGGCCGATGTTAGCCAATTTTTAACATATTGGTATCGGTCCGATAATAACAAATCATTTTGTTTCAGCTTGTCTATCTGTTTCAGAGGGTGAGCGAGGTGATGATTGTAATTGTTTAAAAAGAGATGGTAATCATCTCAGAAGCAAAAGTGTGTGTGTGTGTTATGTATGTGTATGTATGTATATAAATAAATATATTATATATTATAAATATATTAGGGCTGTAACAATATTGGCAATATGGTGATATCGCCATAGTAAAATGCCACAATATTTTTGTGGTCTTGTCACAATATTGTACAGTACGTCTTTAAGTAAAAACAACACTTCAGTCTGCTCCACAGGAGCATAGCAAAGTAAACTACATAGACCACGATCCTTTGCTTCTGCGTCATCGGCCAGTTTACCAATGGGAGTGCATGTAGCCCACACAGCCTGGTGTTTTCAGTGCCTGGGTATTTTTATTTATTGAGTGGGCTGTTTAATAATGCCTTTGTTTTGGCTGTTAGTTCCACCTGTGTTGCCATTTCTTTCATAATTGTATATATATTGAATTGTTCCTTGAGTTCTGAACTTTTTTTCAGGCTGCTCAAAATGTCATAATGATAATAAAATTGACAAATGTACAAATGACCAAAGTATTTTATGTTGTGGGTCTTATTATCGTGAGTCTCCTCACAATATCGCAATAAATATTGTACTGTGAGGTTCGTATCGCGACAATATTGTATTGTGAGATTTAGAGAGTGTTACACCCCTAATATATATATATATATATATATAGGTAATCGGCCATAACAGCAATATTGTTATCAGATATCGGCATCAGCCCAAATTTTCATATCTGTGCATCGGTGCATCCCTAGTTTTGATGACCTACTTTAGACTCTTCATTCTCAAGCACACTTTACTTTTACATTACCAATTATCAGACAGTTTAAACATTTGAGTTCTGAGAGAAATGTAAACACGGGGATGTTTAATATCATTGGTCTACAAATAATATTGGATTAAATCGGCATTAGAATTTTATATTGCAAAATATCGACATTGGTTTTTGGTCTTTTAATGACAACTTTTAAATGATGGCCCACACTTGTATAGCGCTTTTCTGTGTCAGAGGACTTCAAAGTGCTTTACATTACAGTGTATCATTCATCCATTCACACACACATTCACACACTGCTGTGATGAGATACATTGTAGCCACAGATGCCATGGGGCACGCTGACAGAGGCGAGGCTGCCAAGATCTGGATCCACCCTCCAACTACCACCAGCAGGCAAGGTGGGTTAAGTGTCTTGCCCAAGGACAAAATGGCAGAATTCCTACAACCTTCCAAATATTGAACAACCTGAGCTTCTGCTGCCCATTGTTACATACCATGCACATATTATATTCAAACTCTTTGGCTCTTCTCCTCTCTAGCAAAATGTTAAAATATCACAAATCTGACATTTAGTTTGAGACTTTTTAGTTTATTCCACCCAACTTGTGAATTCAAAATTTTCCCTGTGTAGTGAACGTAAGCGGTCCTCACAGCACGCAGCTACTTGTATCTAGACAGCTAGCAAACGGCTAAAACAAAACAAGAATCTTCACCCAAGGCTTGTTTTTCCTTTTTCCTTTTCTTTAGAAATATATCACCATAGCTGCAATATACAGAAACAGAAAGAATGCATTAATACACACATTCTGGAGAATGAATTTCAGCTGTTGTTGAAAAATATCACATTTTTTTTCTGTAACCAATCTAAAATGAAGCTGTGATTTTACACAGAGAATTTAAATTAAACGTACAAGATAGGAGATATGTGACGGTGGTGACCTAAAATTTAATTATTTTTCTATGAGAGAGTGGAACACAACATATATTTAAAGTCAGACAATGTTGGTAGATCGGAAATTGACATCAACCTGACCTCAACTATCTCTCACCTAATGTATCCTCTGTAATCTCCAACCTTGGAGTAAAAATGGACCAGGCTCTGAAGATGGATGCCCAGGTCAATAACACAGTTAAATCATGTTTTTTCCAACTAAGACGCATCTCAAAACTAAAGCACATCCTGAGTGTCCGTCTTCTGAAATCGGTGGTTCACACTTTCATCACCTCAAGGCTGGATTACTCCAACTCCTGCTTATACGGCATCAGTAAAGCAGCTCTTTCTAGACTTCAGCTGGTCCAGAATTCAGCAGCTAGGTTCCTGACTGGAGCTGACAGAAGACAACACATTTCTCCAATTCTGAAATCTCTCCACTGGTTGCCCGTGCAGTTAGGGATAAACTTCAAAATTATGCTTCTCACTTACAAATCCTTGAACCATCAAGCTCCTCCATATCTGTGTGAACTTGTCCATTACTACAACCCACCGCGTGCTCTCAGGTCTGAAGATAAGGTCCTCCTAGCTGTTCCCACTGCACGTTTAAAAAGCCGTGGAGAAAGGGCTTTCTCTGTCTGTGCACCGAAGCTGTGGAACACATTACCACTGCTAGTGAGGCTAGCACCAACAGCTAGCATTTTTAAATCACGCTTGAAAACTCACTACTTCAACCTAGCTTATACAACATTATTATGAACCTCACTGACATCTGCACTGTTTAAAAATTGACTCCACAATTATCGACTTCCGTACTATTGAGGTTCTTTTTAAAATGTTTTTCTAATTTTTTATTCACCCTGTGTCTTATTGATTTTTAGCTGTTATTTTTGGGAATTTTGTTGTATTTCCTTTTTATCTTTTATCTGTGTTCGACATGTTTGTATAACGCCGGTTTAATTAACTAACATTTTTAGTGTACAGCGCCTTGTTTGGTTGTAATGCCTTGTGAATGCGCTTTATAAATAAAATTGGATTGGATTGGATTGGATATTGGTAAAAAACAATTTTTAAAGCCAATATCAAGCATACCTAATAGAAACAAATGACACAAAAACAAGAAAATGTGCCCTCAAATTCATTTGCAGAAAGTTCAAAGGAAAAAAATCAACTTTTTGAAGGTATTTGTAGCCCATGCATTCTGGAATACCTTTGAGTTGTAAATCAACACCATTTCTTCTTCACAAAGATTGGAAAAAGGAATCATGGATATGACTGACACACATTCATAGATGCCATTTCAGCATGTGGCGGTGGTAGAATAGTCTTTAATATAACTGGAGGTCACAATAACCTGTGATATGATTTTGGGATTGACGTAGGAAGGACAACCTTTGATGTAACAACGTTTGTGAGAATAGGAGCAGTAACCAATTACACGGATGAAAGCTAACCAGATAACACGATACACTGAGCAGATTTAAAGTTTCGTTCGTACTTCATCTATGCAGTCATTTGAATAAGATGTCTGAAGATGAAAATTGTAGGAGTTCATTCATTGGACATTGATCATAAGTTAATCACACAAGAAGGAAGAAAAATCTTATTATTTCTGCCCCCTTTTTTAAACTTAAATATCAATTTATATTGATATTTATTTTAACTCCAAAGTGTAGTGTCTGGGAATATTAAATGCTCTGATGTGTTTACATTTGGGCGCAGTGGCACAGTCATTCCTATAGATGGCATGAGGGGGCCCGGGAGGCCTGTTCTAGAAGAGGAAATGCTTACCCAAGTGGTTGTGTACTTCTCTTGTTCCAAATAAAGAAGCCGTTAGCTGAAGAGCCAACTCAAGGTCGTTTTTTCATCTCAGGAGCGTTCCTCACCTTTAAATCTGGACACTACACAGAGCTTGAACCTTTTTCTTGGAATTTGTTTTCCTGCACAGAACTTTCACTGGAAGCCCAACCCCCATCAAAGCCTTCTCACAGTGAGAATCTCACTGCAACATTATTTGCAGGGATATCAGATAATTATAGCTGAAACCTCTAGCTCTGCTAATGAAGAGGACATCTAAAGACACGTCTATTCGACATAGCTAAGACCGCTAACAATAATTAACTAAACTAAGGACCCTTACAAGTTAATCTGCTTCATCTACAGATTACTTTTTGATGTAGCAGCTTTTTGAACTGCAGAACTAAGACAAAAAGATTCTTTATATGCAGCACATGAGGCTGCTGCCACTAGGGCTTCCACAAACAATTATTTGGATCATTGTTGAATCAGATATGGTCTCGACTCGATTAATCAAATTAAACAGGAACTTTATAAAACTG